>NC_057800.1:645356076-645611727 GCF_018294505.1 Triticum aestivum
GCGATGCTAAGAGTCTGTTGGAATTATATTAGCGATTACTGCATTATTTATGAAATCTTGCAGATAGGATGTCAAAACATTGTTTCCTCGATGATTTTCTTGAGGAAAGGTTGTATGTGATACAACCGGAAGGTTTTGTCAATCCTGAAAGATTCTAATAAGTATGCAAAGCTCCAGCAATCCTTCTAAGGACTGGAGTAAGCATCTCGGAGTTGGAATGTATGCTTTGATGAGATGATCAAAAATTTTGGGTTTATACAAAGTTTATGAGAAACTTGTATTTCCAAAGAAGTGAGTGGGAGCACTATAGAATTTCTGATAAGTATATGTTGTTGACATATTGTGGATCAGAAATGACGTAGAATTTCTGGAAAGCATATAGGGTTATTTGGAAAGTGTTTTTCAATGGAAAGCCTGGATTAAGCTACTTGAACATTGAGCATCAAGATCTATAAGGATAGATAAACGCTTAATGGTACTTTCAAATGAGCACATACCTTGACATGATCTTGAAGGTGTTCAAGATGGATCAGTCAAAGAAGGAGTTCTTGCCTGAGTTGTAAGGTATGAAGTTAAGACTTAAAGCTCGACCACGGCAGAAGAGAGAGAAAGGACGAAGGTCGTCCCCTATGCTTAAGACATAGGCTCTACAGTATGCTATGCTGTGTACCGCACCTGAAGTGTGCCTTGACATGAGTCAGTCAAGGGGTACAAGAGTGATCCAAGAATGGATCACAGTACAGCGGTCAAAGTTATCCTTAGTAACTAGTGGACTAAGGAATTTTCTCGGTTATGGAGGTGATGAAGAGTTCGACGTAAAGAGTTATGACGATGCAAGCTTAACACCTATCCGGATAGCTCTGAGTAGAGATACCGGATACGTATAATGGAGCAACTATTTAGAATAACTCCAAGTAGAACAGTTATTTGAAATGGCTCCAAATAGAGCGTGGTAGCTGCATCTAGGAGATGACATAAAGATTTGTAAAGCACACACGGATCTGAAAGGTTCAGACCCGTTGACTAAAACCTCTCTCACAAGCAACATGATCAAACCCAGAACTCATTGAGTGTTAATCACATAGTGATGTGAACTAGATTATTGACTCTAGTAAACTCTTTGGATGTTGGTTACATGGCGATGTGACCTGTGAGTGTTAATCACATGGCGATGTGAACTAGATTATTGACTCTAGTGCAAGTGGGAGACTGTTGGAAATATGCCCTAGAGGCAATAATAAATTAGTTATTATTATATTTCCTTGTTCATGATAATCGTTTATTATCCATGCTATAATTGTATTGATAGGAAACTCAGATACATGTGTGGATACATAGACAACACCATGTCCCTAGTAAGCCTCTAGTTGACTAGCTCGTTGATCAATAGATGGTTACGGTTTCCTGACCATGGACATTGGATGTCATTGATAACGGGATCACATCATTAGGAGAATGATGTGATGGACAAGACCCAATCCTAAGCATAGCACAAGATCGTGTAGTTCGTATGCTAAAGCTTTTCTAATGTCAAGTATCATTTCCTTAGACCATGAGATTGTGCAACTCCCGGATACCGTAGGAGTGCTTTGGGTGTGCCAAACGTCACAACGTAACTGGGTGGCTATAAAGGTACACTACAGGTATCTCCGAAAGTGTCTGTTGGGTTGGCACGAATCGAGACTGGGATTTGTCACTCCGTGTAAACGGAGAGGTATCTCTGGGCCCACTCGGTAGGACATCATCATAATGTGCACAATGTGATCAAGGAGTTGATCACGGGATGATGTGTTACGGAACGAGTAAAGAGACTTGCCGGTAACGAGATTGAACAAGGTATCGGGATACCGACGATCGAATCTCGGGCAAGTATCGTACCGCTAGACAAAGGGAATTGTATACGGGATTGATTAAGTCCTTGACATCGTGGTTCATCCGATGAGATCATCGTGGAACATGTGGGAGCCAACATGGGTATCCAGATCCCGCTGTTGGTTATTGACCGGAGAATGTCTCGGTCATGTCTGCATGTCTCCCGAACCCGTAGGGTCTACCCACTTAAGGTTCAATGACGCTAGGGTTATAAAGGAAGCTTGTATGTGGTTACCGAATGTTGTTCGGAGTCCCGGATGAGATCCCGGACGTCACGAGGAGTTCCGGAATGGTCCGGAGGTAAAGATTTATATATGGGAAGTCCTGTTTTGGTCACCGGACAAGTTTCGGGGTCACCGGTATTGTACCGGGACCACCGGAAGGGTCCCGGGGGTCCACCGGGTGGGGACACCTGCCCCGGGGGGGCACATGGGCTGTAGGGGTGTGCACCTTGGCCTATATGGGCCAAGGGCACCAGCCCCAAGAGGCCCATGCGCCAAAGGATAAGGAAAGGAAGAGTCCTAAAGGGGGAAGGCACCTCCGAGGTGCCTTGGGGAGGAGGGACTCCTCCTAGCCGCACCCTTCCTTGGAGGAAGGGCCAAGGCTGCGCCTCCCCCCTCCCTTTCCCCTATATATATGTGGGGGGTGGGAGGGCAGCCATACCAATGTTCTGGTGCAGCCCTCCCCTTCTCCCAAGTCCTTCTCCTCTCCCGTGGTGCTTGGCGAAGCCCTGCAGGATTGCCACGCTCCTCCACCACCACCATGCCGTTGTGCTGCTGCTGGATGGAGTCTTCCTCAACCTCTCCCTCTCTCCTTGCTTGATCAAGGCGTGGGAGACATCACCGGGCTGTACGTGTGTTGAACGCGGAGGTGCCGTCCGTTCGGCACTTGGTCATCGGTGATTTGGATCATGACGAGTACGACTCCATCAACCCCGTTCACTTGAACGCTTCCGCTTAGCGATCTACAAGGGTATGTAGATGCACTCTCCTTCCCCTCATTGCTGGTCTCTCCATAGATAGATCTTGGTGACACGTAGGAAAATTTTGAATTTCTGCTACGTTCCCCAATAGCAATGTCCTCATATGAGGAATTAGTGATAGCAGAGGCAGTTCAAGAATTTGCAGCATTGGAAGTGTTTGACCATTCAGGTGAAGAATTAGCAGTTTCACGTTGAATGCACTTCAAACATGAAGGAACAAATTCATCCTGAGTAGCGCTGATTTGTTGAGCAAGTAATGAATCACGCTCCTTCTGAAGATCTTCATAACTCACTCTTAGCTTCTCAAGATCTTGCTTTCTCTGAAGAAATTCGTAAGAAAGCTTCTCATGATCAGATAAGAGAGTGTTACGATGACTTTGAAGGGTGTCAAACTTAGACTGAAGTCTCTGAAGACTATCAGCCAAAGCTTTCGACTGATCCATTTCTTCACCCAGCATATCATCGCTTTTATCCAGCATGTATTGAACTTTTTCCAAAGCTCTTTGTTGTTTAGTGGCAAGGAAAGAAAGTTTGACATAACTGGGTCCAAATTCATCACCAGATTCATCATCACTAGACTCAGATAAGTAGCATTCAGTTACCTTGGCACCTTTTGCCATAAGACATGGTGCATAGGATGATGATTCTGGATCGAAGTTCATAGCATTGCACGATTCAATGAATTCTTAGAACCAGGGTTCATGGTGAGATCGATGACCTTCATAGACCTCAGAGAGTCGGTCCCAGATGAGTTTCACATGGCTGAGATGCATAACGTTCCTGAACTAATTTTGTGACAAGCTGGAGCAGATGATGTCCTTCGCCATGAGGTTGAGAAGTGTGTATTTGCGAATATCATCAGCCTCCGTCTTCTTGCATAGGTCAGTAAGACCAATCTCGGTGACGGTCCAGAGTTCGCTGTTCATCGCCATGAGGCGCTTCTTCATCATGGCCTTCCACTTGGGATAATCATGACCGTCAAAGATGGGGCAAGTCACAGTCTTCATTCCTGTGTTCGACATAACTAAAACTCTAGGTGGTTAAACCAAAATCACACAGAACAAGGGAGTACCTTGCTCTGATACCAATTGAAAGTGCGTTATATCGACTAGAGGAGGGGTGATAGGCGATTTTTATGAAATCTTCACTGAGGATTTCAGGGTGAGGAAATTCCCGAGTGAAGAATTACTTGCAGCGGAATAAGTACTCAGAAGTAAATATAACAGAACATGAGCATGGTCTTCATGATGAAATGAAAAACAAGCACAGAGTACAGAAAGCGTAAACACAGGAAAACACAAGATGAAGACAAACAAATTGAAGAAATTGAACTGAGGAAATTGAGAAAGTCTTCGGTCAAAGTCTTCAAACAGATATGAACAAGCTCACAACACAGAAATGAGGAAATGAAAGGGTTGAGGAAATGGAACCAGGTAGCTTGGTGAAGACAATGATTTGGTAGACCAGTTCCAACTGCTGTGACAGTTGTACGTCTGGTTAGGGCGGCTAGGTATTTAAACCTGAGGACACACAGTCCCGGACACCCAGTTCTAAACACGTAGTCCAGAACACTCAGTCCTCACCGTATTCCCCTTGAGCTAAGGTCACACAAACCTCGTTCAATCACTCGTGGTAAGTCTTCAGGTGACTTCCAAACCTTCACAGTCTCGGTCACTCGGCGATCCACAATTTCCTCTTGGATGCTCTAGACCATGATGCCTAACCGTCTGGAAGATACGCTGTCTTCAAAGGTAACAAGCGTCAGATCCATGCAGGATCGATCTCTTCAGTGCTGCTCAATCACTTGGGGTTTGTAGGTGTTTGGGTTTGGGTTTTCCTCACTTGATAATTTTCACTCAAAGTTCTCAGAGGATGGGATGCTCTCAAATTACAAGTGTCAGTTTCTCTTGGAGTAGCCAACCAGCTAGTGGTTGTAGGGGGTGGATATTTATAGCCTAGGGAGTAGCCCGACATGATAATACATAATTGCCCTTCAATGATATGACCGTTAGGTGGGTAGATATTTTGGGACAGCTGACGCATAGCACAACAATGGTCAGAATTTTGAGTATCAAATTCCTCAGGGCTATCATGTTCCTCACTGTGTAGGCAATCCGCACTGGCGAATTCCTAACTCCTCAGTCAGAACAAATTCCTCAGAGACCAGAAGAACTTCGTCTCTGTCACTGAATAAATTGACTAAGCCGTATGAGATTTCCAATGGCTTCACTCGAAGGAATTGGTAGGTGTATGATTTGAGTTGAGCATCACTTGGAAATTTTTCCTTAGTATTTCCTCGACCCCCTTTAACAGTATGGTGTTTCCTATGACTCAAGAAAGAGAAAATGAAACTACGTAAAGTCTTCACGCTTCGTGTTCCTTGAACGAATACCAAGTCTTCAGTATTAAACCAATTTCTTCACTTTCAAAGTCTTCAGAAAGTCTTCAAAAATACAAAGTTTTCAGTCGAAGAACTTCATTTTTAGGGGTCGACTTTCTCTGTAAATATGAAACTCCTCATAGACTTATAGACCTGTGTACACTCACAAACGCATTAGTCCCTTAACCTATAAGTCTTCAATACACCAAAATCGCTAAGGGGCACTAGATGCACTTACACTACTGCGGGAGTCCTGGACTAAAGGGTCCTCGGGCGTCCGACCTGTTATCCATGGGCCGAAGACTGTATCAGTGTCCGGATTGGACTCTACTTGGCGTGGAAGGCAAGCTTGGCGACCGACTATGAAGATTCCTTCTTATGTAACCGGCTCTATGTAACCCTAGATCTCCCTCTTGTGTTTATATAAACCAGAGGGGTTAGTCCAGAAAGGATAGATATTCCTTACCATAGTCATACATGTTGGGGAACGTAGTAATTTCAAAAAAATTCCTACGCACACGCAAGATCATGGTGATGCATAGCAACGAGAGGGGAGAGTGTTGTCCACGTACCCTCGTAGACCGAAAGCGGAAGCGTTAGCACAACGCGGTTGATGCAGTCGAACGTCTTCACGATCCGAACGATCCAAGTACCGAACGCACGGCACCTCCGAGTTTAGCACACGTTCAGCCCGATGACGTCCCTCGAACTCCGATCCAGCCGAGTGTTGAGGGAGAGTTTCGTCAGCATGACAGCGTGGTGACGATGTTGATGTTCTACCGACGCACGGCTTCGCCTAAGCACTGCTACAGTATTATCGAGGTGGACTATGGTGGAGGGGGGCACCGCACACGGCTAAGAGATCAAACAGATCAATTGTTGTGTCTCTGGAGTGCCACCTGCCCCCGTATATAAAGGAGCAAGGGAGGAGGAGGCCGGCCCTAGGAGGGGGCGCGCCAAGTGTGGAGTCCTACTAGGACTCCCTAGTCCTAGTAGGATTCCACCTCCCATATGAAATAGGAAAAGAGGAAGGGAAAAGGAGAAGGAAGGAAGGGGGCGCCCCCCTTCCCTAGTCCAATTCGGACCAGACCAAGGGGAGGGGTGCGGCCACCCTTGAGGCCCTTTTCCTTCTTTCCCGTATGGCCCAATAAGGCCCAATACGTATTCCCGTAACTTTCCGGTACTCCGAAAAATACCCGAATCACTCGGAACCTTTCCGATGTCCGAATATAGTCGTCCAATATATCGATCTTTACGTCTCGACCATTTAGAGACTCCTCGTCATGTCCCCGATCTCATCCGGGACTCTGAACTTCTTCGGTACATCAAAACTCATAAACTCATAATATAACTGTCATCGAAACTTTAAGCGTGTGGACCCTACGGGTTCGAGAACTATGTAGACATGACCGAGACACGTCTCCGGTCAATAACCAATAGCGGAACCTGGATGCTCATATTGGCTCCCACATATTCTACGAAGATCTTTATCGGTCAGACCGCACAACAACATACGTTGTTCCCTTTGTCATCGGTATGTTACTTGCCCGAGATTCGATCGTCGGTATCTCAATACCTAGTTCAATCTCGTTACCGGCAAGTCTCTTTACTCGTTCTGTAATACATCATCTCGCAACTAACTCATTAGTTGCAATGCTTGCAAGGCTTAGGTGATGTGCATTACCGAGAGGGCCCAGAGATACCTCTCCGACAATCGGAGTGACAAATGCTAATCTCGAAATACGCCAACCCAACAAGTACCTTTAGAGACACCTGTAGAGCACCTTTATAATCACCCAGTTACGTTGTGATGTTTGGTAGCACACAAAGTGTTCCTCCGGTAAACGGGAATTGCATAATCTCATAGTCATAGGAACATGTATAAGTCATGAAGAAAGCAATAGCAACAAACTAAACGATCAAGTGCTAAGCTAACAGAATGGCTCAAGTCAATCACATCATTCTCCTAATGATGTGACCCCGTTAATAAAATGACAACTCATGTCTATGGTTAGGAAACCTAACCATCTTTGATTCAACGAGCTAGTCAAGTTGAGGCATACTAGTGACATACTGTTTGTCTATATATTCACACATGTATTATGTTTCCGGTTAATACAATTCTAGCATGAATAATAAACATTTATCATGATATAAGGAAATAAATAATAACTTTATTATTGCCTCTAGGGCATATTTCCTTCAATACAGGCTAGGCTTCTAGGGTTTAGTCATTACAATCTCATGGTAGATCAACTCTTGTAATACTCACATTCATCAAGATCAATCAAGCAGGACATAGGGTATTATCTCCATAGTGAGGGCCCGAACCTGGGTAAACACCGTGTCCCCCGTCTCCTGTTACCATCGATCCTAGACGCATAGTTCGGGACCCCCTACCCGAGATCCGCCGGTTTTGACACCGACATTCATACTAAAATAACACCTTAAGACACACATCAACCAAAACCCTAATGTTACCTAGATACTCCAATATCACCACAAGTATCCACGGGTTTGATTATACAATATGCATAGCACAATCTCAGATTCATCTATTCAAACCAACACAAAGAACTTCAAACAGTGCCCAAAGTTTCTATCGGAGAGTCAAGACGAAAACGTGTGCCAACCCCTATGCATAAGTTCACAAGGTCACAAAACCCGCAAGTTGATCACCAAAACATACATCAAGTAGATCACATGAATATCCCATTTTCACCATAGATAAACACATGCAAGACATACATCAAGTGTTCCCAAATCCTTAAAGACTCAATCTGATAAGATAACTTCAAAGGAAAAAGTTAATCCATTACAAGAAGGTAGAGGAGGGAAGCATCATAAGATCCAACTATAATAGCAAAGCTCGCGGTACATCAAGATCGTGCCAAATAAAGAACACGAGAGAGAGAGAGAGAGAGAGAGAGAGAGAGAAAGAGAGAGAGAGATCAAACACATAGCTACTGGTACATACCCTCAACCCCGAGGGTGAACTACTCCCTTCTCGTCATGGAGAGCACCGGGATGATGAAGATGGCCACTGGTGATGATTTCCCCCTCTGGCAAGGTGCCAGAATAGGGTCCTGATTGGTTTTTGATGGCTACAGAGGCTTGCGGCGGCGGAACTCTCGATCAAGGTTCTGTTCTGGAGGTTTGGGGATATATAAGAAGTTTTGGCGTCGAGAACAAGTCAGGGGGGTCCACGAGTCAATCACATGACTCGGGACTCTTTTGGCCCAACTCTTTTGCTTCGGGGGCTTCTTTTGGTCCAAAAATAATCTCCGTAAATTTTCTGGTCAATTGGACTCCGTTTGATATTCATTTTCTGCGAAACTCAAAAACAAAGAAAAACAAAAATTGGCACCGGGTTCTAGTTAATAGGTTAGTCCCAAAAATCATATAAAATAGCGTATAAATGCATATAAAACATCCAAAATAGATAATATAATAGCATGGAACAATAAAAAATTATAAATACGTTGGAGACGTATCAGTTCTCGCCTGCGCCGTTGTCGACGCAGCCAACCACTTAGTCCCCATCTCTGGCGAGGTCCTAGCTCGGCCTCGTCAGGGACGTGATAGTCGGCCACATCGCTCTGACGTTTTTGTTCCATGCTTATATAACATGAGGTTGTCCATGGTTCACTCTTAGTCAACGGAGAAAGCCCTACATATGTGGTTTCCATGGCGCTAGCCGTGTGATTTGATTTTTGTAGATTATTCTCTTTTGTGCAAATATTAGCAAGATGATGTTGTGGCAGTCCCAATATATTATTAGTAGTATATCTAAGGCTATATCATCTACATTAAATATATATTTAGGCGTAGCTCCTTCAATGGATATAATATCATTATTGTATCTAGAAGAGCTCTCATTTAAAGAGTTGTATCATATGCAGAGGAAAATATTAGTTCTCTTGGTTCTAGTGCTAAGAGTTATATCGAGATTAAGATATGATAAGTATCTCTTCCCTCATTAAATGCAGTGACTCAAGGTTTTTTCCTTATGTTTCATGATCAGGATATAGTTCAATGTGAAGCACTGTAACTGCCCTTCACGGTGGACTTGTATGCCAAGGTGCTCACATTTATATTAGGAAACCACTAGACATCAGACTACTGGTAATTTGCTTCCCATAAGACCAGTCTGCGGCCATCCGATCAAATGCACCCTGGTCGTCCGATCAGCTAGTAAAACCAAGGGTGTGAATTTTGGATTGGAGATTCCTAAATAGTACTTTCTCCGTCCCGAAATAAGTGAGTCAACTTTGTACTTTAAAATTGAGTCACTTATTTTGGAACTGAGGGAGTAATTGTCTACTTCCTAGTAACAGTTGCATCCATTAAACGTGCATGCATCACGTGGTAGACTGGTAGTACTTGCCGCCAGTTAAAATTTGATTCCCATAAATCACGCACAATATCCTTTATTATCAGTTTTTTTGGTAAGTTGTGATGTGCTTCCAACAATCAAATATAAGAAAATAATATTACTGTGATTTGTTTCATTTCCATCAGGCATCTGAACATAAGTGCTTTCCATTAAGTTGTTTCCCATAAATCACGCTCGATATTCTTTATTATCAGTTTTTTGGTAAGTTGTGATTTGCTTCCAACAATCAAATATAAGAAATGAATTATTATTGGATATGCATTTTTGTGCAAGGCAACATGCTTTAGGTGGCATGGAAGCATTAATTTATATCGACAGAACCATTCTATTATGGGGCCATGGAAACATATTTTTGATTGTATAATAGAAATATATATTTTTTTGTATTGAGGAAGCATTTTGTCTATGCTATGGTAGCATTTCGATGATTTGGAAATTCATTTTGGTGTAGCAGAAACAATATATGCGTTTGATGGAAATATTTACTTTTCACAAACTAAATTATAAGGAAGCAAAATAAGAATATACACGGGCACAAAGTTATTCAATATACCGACAAAGCATGAACTTTTACTGTATGGTACCGTAAGAACATATTGTTCAACACAAGCATTTAATGCAGTCTATATTGTAAGAGCTTTGGAAACAAAATTTTGGTTTAAAGGAAACAATCTTTCTGTATAACAGAAATGTTTTCTTGGGAAAGAGTTCATGTGGAAGCATAGTAACTTTAGTAAGAATGATCAAGTATTGAAACAGATTAATCCGGTAAAACAAATAAATGTACTCCTTTTTTTACAACAAAAGTAGAATCTTATTGCAGCCACACTATTTTCAATTTTACATAGCCATGATAGCAGCAGTCGCTCGACAAGGTGGTCATGGAAAAGATCAGCTCGGGCCATGAACTCTCTGTCATGAACAGTACATCCGACAACTTAGAGTAGCGCATAGAATACTCAACATCATTGCCATTATGCAATAAAGAAGCACGACCGGAATCAGGTGTGGCAAAATGTTTGTACAATAGAAGCATTCAATGAGAAAGAAGGAAGCACACACTGATATTAGTTGATACTAATATTTAGTAAGAGATTGTACAATAAAATTGCGCTAACGGAAGCAACACTAGCGAATGCTTGGATCGCATGCTAGTAGTGGTCAAAGCACACACTAGTAGTGGTTGAGGCAACCACTAGTGTTGCTAATGGTTGAACAGAATGTACAATAAAATAAGCACACACTTCAAATGGTTGAAGCAAAAATCCATGAAGATAGAAACATATGCAACAAATAAAAGTAGGAAGCATGCCTGATAGGAAGCAATTGCTTCTTTTTAAGAGTTTCTGTTATCACAACAAATATATGAATATGACACACAAAAGTATAAATTTTAATTGCAACCATGGTTGGATGAAGAAAGTTGTGCTTCACGAATAAAACAAGAATAAATCCAATAGCTAATATGAACATAGGCCGATGTGAATATAACCAGAAATATGAGTACGAGCTATTTCCAGGAAAGGAAACCAATTTGGCTAGCTGATATCTCAACAAGCTATCTGGGCTGAAGGAACATATGTACAATACTAATGAAGCATGGATATTTGGAAGCATCAGTGTCATGATATCTCAACATAACTTTACATAGTGGAAGCACTTTTTGTTTTGAAATGCGAAGCACATACTTTTGAAATTAGGAATTACCTACCAATACGTGAGTGCGCAATATGTGAGTGAGGTGGGGAGGGAGGAACCAGATAAACCATGATTTACGGATAGAGACACGGGAGTTATGGTGGGGTGGGTGCGTGGTAATCGGGAGGCTTGAACTGATATCTCCAGCGATATCTCGACCGACCGACCGACGGATGGTGTTGGAATAAACGGTGGGCAATCGGTCCGATGTTTCGTTTCCATCAGACGTCTGAACGTAAGTGTTTTTCTCATATAGTCCAACAATCCAATTCCACGCCAACTCGAACTCCAAGCACGCTTCGAACCAACCACAAAAGAAAAACAACAAGAGCACCAGCTGGCGCGGGTCACTGGTTTGTTGATCAACAACAACAAAAGGCACATGATGCATACTTATAAAACTTGAGCCCGCTCGTGCCTGTTTCTGTTCTACACTACGCTACACATTATACACCACATTGCACTTTCCCCTCTCCAACAACTCTTCCTCCAGTAGTAGGAGTAGTTATTAATTGTACGTAATAAACAAGGGTTATGCCCTGCTAAACTAAACCGGAAACGGCCAAGGAATGAGAACAAATTAACGCATGCCGAGCTCAGCAGCAACCACCACCCACGCCGCCTCCCTAATTAAAACCGGCGCCGGTGGCGATGAGCCGATGACCAACCCCCCGCCCGGAATGCTTAGCTCGGTAGGAAAAAACCGTCAACGGAAAATCCCAACCTCCACCGTGGAAAGAGGACGAGCGAGGCGGAGCAGTGGGGGAGACCGGGAGAGACTCTGCGCGTAGAGGAGGCGAGAGGAGAAAGAGAGATCCATCCAAAATACTCCTCCGTCTCCACCTCCACCTCCACCTCCACGTAAAGCTAGCTGTATTCCTCTCCACCGTCGCCACCACCACCACGCACACTCCCCTCCCCTCACTCTCTCTCTACCTTCTCTTTCTCTCTCTCTACCTCTCGAGATCTGCCACGGACGCGGAATTCAGCTTGCTTCTCCCGTGAGGATGCCATCCTTACGGCGGCTCCCGCGCCGGGGGCTGCCGCCGCTGCTCCTCGTACTGCTCCCGATCCTGCTCGCCCCCTCCTCCTCTCGCGCCGGCGTCCTCGCCGCTCCGGCCACCGCGAGGAGGCAGCTGCACCAGCCCTTCCTGCCGGACCCGTCCTCCGCCGCGCCGCCGTCGCAGGCGCCGCCGGGCCCGGCGCCGCCCTTCTTCCCCACGCTGCAGGCGCCGCCGCCGCCGCCGGGCACGCCCACCGCGCCGGAGCAGCCCACGTACCCCGCGCTCGTGCTCCCCAACCCCGGCACCCCCGCCGGGAGCGCCACGGCCGCGCCCTCCGACGGCGCCGGGGGCAACAAGTCGTCCAGGAGCTCCAAGCTCGTCCCGGCCATCCTGCTGCCGCTGCTCACCGTCGCCGTGCTCGGCCTCTCCATCGCCTTCTTCTTCAAGCGCCGCCGCACCAATGCCGGCCGCGGGGTCGGGGGCGGCTGCGTCGGCGGCGGGGAGAGCAAGTTCCTGCACCCGGAGCGGGCCAGCCTCTTCGCGCGCGACGAGTTCGGCGGGAGCGGCAGGGGCGCGCCGGCCACCACGGCCGCGTCCACGGCCCCGTCCGCCGAGTCCCTCTACGTGGGCACCCTGGCCGGCAGGGAGGACGGGAAGAGCAGCGACACCACCTCGTCCGGAGACGAGGTGTCCCGGAGCTCCGGCGGGTCGCCGGAGCTGCGCCCTCTGCCGCCGCTGGTGGGGCGGCAATGCGGGCCGGCCGGGTCGAGGAGCCCTGGCATCGGCGGGTCCTCCCCGTCGTCCGGGGACGAGGAATTCTACTCGCCGCGAGGATCGTCCAAGGCGTCGGGCTCGCAGCGGACGCTCGCCGCGGCGGTCCAGGCCGCCGTGGCCGCGCGCGACCGCTCCCGTACCCCCTCGCCGGGATCGGCTGTCAGCACGCCGTCGTACCCGTCTTCGCCCGGGGCGACCATGTCCCCTGCACCTTCCTCCCCGCCTCTCCTGTCCAGCCCCGGCCAGTCGTGCCGCCGCTCCGCCAAGGCAAGATCCGAGAGCGCGCGCGACGTCTTTGGCATGCCACCGACGCCTCCACCCCCACCTCCTCCGTTCGCGCCGACACTTCCACCGCCGCCGCCTCCCCGCCGGAAACCACCGTCCCCATCGCCACCGTCCTCTCCACTCGTGAGCACGCCGCCAGCTCTCAGATCCGCCACCGACACCATCTCAAAAAACCCATTCACCCAGCCACCAGCCCCACCGACAAGCACGCGCGGGCAACCTCCTCCGCCACCGCCGCCTCCACCGCCGCCGTTGGGCTACTGGGAGAGCCGCGTTCGCAAGCCCGGCATGTCGAAAGAGGCCATGTCGCCGGCGCTGTCTCCGCCGCCCCAAGCCGCCAATTCCAGGAGCGTTCCACCCACCGACGCGTTCCCCGGGCGGCTGCAGGACAATGCGGACCATGGCGACAAGTCCGAGGAGACCACGCCGCGGCCGAAGCTGAAGCCCCTGCACTGGGACAAGGTTCGGGCCAGCTCCGACCGAGCCATGGTGTGGGATCAGCTCAAATCCAGCTCATTCCAGTGAGTGCCCTGCCAAATTTCCATCTTTTCTCAGTCCAAACTTTGTTCTTCATTGGTTTGCTGATCTATTTAGCTGAATTCTTGCAGGGTGAATGAGGAGATGATCGAGACGTTGTTCATCTGCAATCCGGCGAATGCGGCGCCGAAGGAGGCGACAAAGAGGCCGGCGTTGCCGACGCCCAAGGCGGAGAACAAGGTGCTGCTGGATCCAAAGAAGGCACAGAACATCGCCATCTTGCTGCGCGCTCTGAATGTTACCAAGGAGGAGGTCTGCGAAGCCCTCTGCGAAGGTGAACAAAGACTAAATTCCTAAATTTGAAATGCTTCCATCATTTCTTGATGAGCTCTATACCGCATTGTGTCGAGAATTTGAGATGTTTGGATCATCCAGCAGCCTTCACTACTATGCTTACCAATTTGCTATGTGCCTTCTCTACAGGTAACACGCAGAACTTCGGCGCAGATTTACTGGAGACCTTGCTAAAGATGGCTCCTACCAAGGAAGAGGAGATCAAGTTGAGAGAATTCAAAGAAGAGACATCTCCTATTAAGCTTGGCCCTTCCGAAAAGTTCCTTAAGGCGGTTCTTGATGTGCCTTTTGCTTTCAAAAGAGTAGACGCAATGCTTTATATTGCTAACTTTGAATCAGAGGTCAAGTACTTGAAGAACAACTTTGAGATCCTTGAGGTGAGCATCATTATTTTCCTAGCACCTCCACTTTTACTCGCCACCGCTGCTCTGTTTTATTACCTAAATGATCATTCTTCGTTTGACAGGCTGCTTGTGAGGAGCTTCGAAACAGCAGACTATTTCTGAAGCTACTGGAGGCCATTCTCAAGACTGGCAACAGGATGAATGTTGGCACAAATCGGGGCGATGCTCATGCGTTCAAGCTTGACACTCTACTCAAACTGGCTGATGTCAAAGGCACCGATGGCAAGACAACCCTTCTGCATTTCGTCGTGCAGGAGATCATCCGAACAGAGGGCTCCCGTCTCTCTGCCAGCAACCAATCAACGCCAAGAACTCTCGCGAACCCTCTCCGAGACGAGCTTGAGTGCAAAAAGCTCGGCCTCCAAGTGGTGGCTGGCCTCGGCAACGAGCTCAGCAGCGTCAAGAAGGCGGCGGCAATGGACTCCGACGTGCTAAGCAGCTACGTCGCGAAGCTCGCAGGAGGAATAGAGAAGATCACCGAGGTTTTGCGGTTGAATGAAGAGCTGAACACGAGGGACGACGCGTGGAGGTTCCATGACACGATGCAGAAGTTCCTGAAGAAGGCCGACGACGAGATCCTCAGGGTTCAAGCTCAGGAGAGCGTCGCGCTGTCGCTCGTGAAGGAGATCACCGAGTACTTCCATGGCGACTCGGCGAAAGAGGAGGCCCATCCTTTCAGGATCTTCATGGTGGTCAGGGATTTCCTCTCGGTGCTCACTCAGGTGTGCAGGGAGGTCGGCAGGATCAATGACCGCACGATCGCCAGCTCCGTGCGCCATTTCCCGGTGCCCGTCAACCCGATGATGCCGCAGTTGTTCCCGAGGATCCACGCGTTGAGAGCTGGAATCTCCGACGACGAGAGCTCGGTCGCGTCGTCGCCCTGACCACCACTAGTCTGCCAATAGAATTTTTCTTGGATTATCAACGGGGAGACATGCCAGAGAGGGCGGGAACTACAGAAGGACAACTCAACAGGGTGGCAGCCGGGGCCAGAGCACCCCTGGCACCGGAGCTTCAACCAACTAGCAGCGGCATCTATCCAACATGCCATATGGCCATGGCGTCGCCAAGCTCAGGTGAGTTGGAGGTAGCTGAGCACCCCCCTAACACCGTGCTCGACGACGCTCGACACCCGCACGCATGAACACCGATGGCGGCGGGCCTGTTCATCCCTTTTTTCCTGACTTTTTGTACCTGTAGAATATAGAATGTACAAGTTTTTGCAAATATTTATTCCGACATATAAGAAGGGACAAAAGGCTTTAGGTCAGACTTCAGAGGAGGAAAAATAAGCAAGCAGTTCATGTATGTATGTATGTATGCGGTCTCAAATTCTGTACATTAACATGGAAGAGTGGGTAAATCAGATGTCGAATTATTCGCCGCCCCGAGCAATGCTGTAAACAAATTTCAAATGCATGTTGAGTGGTGAAAATGCTGTCAAAAATTTCAAAACCTTGCTGAATCTGTACAGCTGCTTCTGTGTGGTAGCTGCTGAACTGGGATGCAGGTGAGAAAGAGAACAAAACAAGAGCATGAGAGTGAGAGTGAGACTGGTCTGGTGGTGGTGCCAAGAAACAGATAGCAGAGCACTCATCACGGTGTTTTGGCATCACATTTCCTGCCTGCACAAATGGTCCATAGGAGTACTACGACCATACACTAGCTGCTGTACCCACCAGCGCCACTACTAAGATGCAGCCAGAGACTTTTTACCAGAGCATAATCTGACAATACTTTCATCTGCAGTAGAAGAATGTTACTAGTATCCACTGCAGGGCAGAGCAGAAGTGCTGTAAACTTGAGAAGAACTTTATCTGCTGCAGAAAGAACCTGAGCAGTTCATTACGGTGAGTTCATTATGGGCCAAGAGGTGCAAGACACTGCAGCACTGAGCCATGCTTGCTTAGTGGTAGTAGAGCAGTGATAAGCCGGGCATTTCATGGCCATGTGCTGGGCTAAAACTATGGTTTTCCATGGGAGTATGTAGCATGGAGACGGCAAAGACCAGGGCGGGGTGGTGGTTCGGGTGGCCGCTATCGCCGGGTCCCCGTCGGCATGTGGGCGTCGCGCTGGACTGTATGGATGCTGCATTGTGATTGTGAGCATGCCAATGCCATGCACGCACGGCTCGTTTCACTGGCTGGGGCTGCCTTTCCTACCAAACTCCATTCTTGCCGTTTTTCACCACATGGCCCCCCTTTTGTCTCCTACGCTGGACGCCCATGCACCAAATTATTGGCACCCGATTGCCTGTAGAATGAATGATGGCTTTGCCTTGGCCTTGGCCTAGAGGCACACGCATGGGCTTGGGCTGACTGGTTTGGCTTGGCTGAACAAGTTGGTGGCATAGGTCAAGAGGAGGCCATGATTGACACACATTTAAGAAGCACGGGCCAGCCAGGGCGAGGGGGAGGAGGAAGAGGGTGAAGATGAGACTGCTGGAGATCGATCTGGCCGGGGTAGTGGCTGGAGTTGGAAGGTAGGGGAGGACCCAGCCATGGCACGCTTCTGGCCTGGGGCAGCAAGATTCTGTCTAAAGACCAAGTAAAAGGGCACGTAGGCGCTCGCATGATTTGGGAGGAGTGACCAACAGCAGCACAGTGTGGCAACTGCATGCAGTGGCCGGCACTTGAACCGCTGCCCCCAAATCTCGCAATGCCGCCGCCCGCCGGTGTTCTTCCATGTAGCACAATGCACATGCGGATGACTCGTGCTGCTCTGTCAGTGATGCATCCTAGTACGAATGCGCTGTAGGCTGTTGGCCAGAGCTCTTTCTTTCCAGGCACTTTGGGCGCTTTCGTTTGATCTGGACTCTTTTAGTTAGTTACTGCCCAGTGAACGCAATGATGCACTACACAGCACATGCATGCAGAGTCTACTCCACAAGTGAGGTAAGTTTTACCGGCTTTGTAGCTAGATATGAGGATGCTTGAACGCAAAATTGAAGCTCTTTTGTCTGGTGACCAATCCCATGTTGCTATTTTAGTTCAGGCACGCAGAGGCATTATTATATCCTTCATGCTGAACCTGTTGCAGGAGTGATGCAATACTTGGCTCCCATACCTGCTTTGCTTTCAGACAAGCACTAGAAAGCAATGCATTGCTGATCACTTGAAGGAGTGATATACAGCAATAATGTGTATACTCTTCGTCGTCTCCGTCCCCGGCAAACCTCCTCTTCTCCCTCGGTTGCCACCACCTTCGGCTCGCCGGGGATAGGTGAAAGACAAGGAAAAGAAGGGGTCGCGCAAAGGCAAATGAAAGAATATGATGAAGAAGAAGAGAGCAGTATCTAGCAATCATGAGGACCAGCATCACAATCACAGGGATGATGCTGTGATGAGCCCCTCCCAACGGCCTCATTCTCACCCCAAAGCCGTGAGGGAATCAATGCAATGCAGCCAACGGCATTGCATTGCGCCCCGGAGAGCGATCATCGCGGCCACGACAGGGTACCATCATTGCATTGGATGCAAAACATCATACCACAAGAAAGAAAAGGCCGGCCGGCCCCAGAACAGGGAAGAAAGCGGCCCAATAGCTTCCGTCCCATCCATGCTTTAACCACCTCTTTATTTTACTGTATGTGGCATGTCACTTTGCCCTTCACCAATCAACCAAAGTCCAAAGTGGTTTTGGGTGGGTCTAACCTGTCAGAAGCGAGGTCCTCCTCTAGTGAAGAACTCCAGCAAAACAGAACAAACTTTCTGGTGGCTGGCAATTGCTTCCTAGGAGGGCCTATGAAGGCCAGACATTACAGGACTAATACAGCAGCAGCAGCAGCAGCTGAGTAGCAAACATACATAGGCAGCGTTGTCTTACAGGGTTGGCTGACACGAACTCATATAATTTATTAGCAGGGAACTCTGGTTCCTTAAACGTCCATTTGAACAATCAATGGACTAATCGCGGCCCGTATAGAAGTGTATCTGAGATGGGCTACGATTATTATTTTGAGTAGTAGATGGCAGTCACAGTACGGTACAACAACAACAGGGGAAACAACTATTGTATAATGGTTCATTTACTTGCTGTGAGATGGCTCAGCTCGCGCCGTCTTGGTCTTCGACGGGTGTGAGAGCCACATACAGGGCTGATGCTTCGGAATGTCCCCAATGCTCGTCCTTGCACCAGACCTCTCTTGGTGTATACTGTATGTAGCCCACTCAAAGTAGCCCGGGAATGGCCATCCAGACTATCCACGGACGTCAGTGCCACCCCTGCAGCAAAATGTGTGTTGCATCAGTTGGAACTGAAACAAACTTCCCCATTGGTAATTGGTTACTGGGGTCTATGAATCACAACTCATGGAATTACTACACCAACATCAACAAGAATGTAGCAACAGAGATAGCATGGGTTCAGATCAGATTGTGCGAGTTATCAGCAGCGCGACGCTAACTGACATGAACCCGTAACATACTGGTAGGGATGCTGACTCATTAAGCATTCGTTTGAACAAATGCTGGACCAGTTATGTACGGTGTCAGGTTTGTGGATAGATATAACTGCTACGAAGATATTGCAAATACTGGATAGATAGATATAGCATTGATAGAAACAGCTCCACTACGATTTAAGCACCTTGGTGAATGCGGGTTTAGTTTGTGTCAGGTTTGCTGTCAGCGGCCTCGCCGTTCAAGAAGCGCGAGAACCACATGGCTGATGCTTTAGGGCGCCGGGAGAGCCCGTTCTTGTAATCAACATAGACAATCCCAAACCTCTTGGTGAATCCCATCGCCCACTCAAAGTTATCCACGAATGACCATGCAAAGTATCCACGAACATCGGCACCATCCCTGTAATGCCAACAGTTAACAAAATTAGTGGCATCACTTGCTTTGGTTGTTTTATTACACGGTGCTAGTTATGCGGCAAGCAAAAACAAACTCACTTTATTGCTTGTGCGACTGCACCAACATATCCTTTGAAGAAATTGACCCTCTTTGTGTCATTTAAGAACTGATCAACTGGTGCTGATGGATCGTCTTCGTCATCCATGCCTACAGAAAATAAACTACATGAGAGCATCATCCATATACAAGGTTGGTTACTTAACAATTTAGTTAGCAAATATTACATCACACAAACAAAACTATGCTAGCTGGATACCAAGTAATGGAATAGCAAATTCTTATTTTTCACATTAAAAAGTCACTGTATTGCATTTACATGTGTACCTGTCGGTTCTTTAAACTTCAATGTCGTATTCTATTTAATTTGTAGTGTGTTTATCTTGCCAATCTATTTTGTCAATATTCTGTGGCAGTACAAACTCAGGAATTTGAAATTCTGTACAAAAATATATATCCAAGAGAAGATAAAGAAGAGCTCCCTATGCATATTCCATAATTAGACTAGCACGCACAGGTGGAATAAATAGCTTGCTGCGGGGTTGTTTGGTCAAAACAAAAGATCTCTGCAACTAAGGCAGTACAACAACCTCCAAGTTGCATAGTATAACGATTCTAGAAAAAAAAACTGGAAATAAAGCAAACTTAATCCATATAATCTACATTATGTGAAGTAATTGTTATTTGATTTAATCACTCAACCAACATATGCAGGAAATGTCACAACTTCAAATAGTGTAACCAGATATGCCATGTGTGTATTAGAAACTTCAAATATAAAATATGCACCAGAAAAAATGTTAGAAGCATGGAAGCCTTACCATTCTCTGTTATATATATTATTGGATTTTCATATTTTTTTACTATATAATTGATTGTTTTCCGAATACCCCAAGGAACTATTAAAAGCCACTCAGACGCAGCCTGCACAAATATTGAGACGAAATGTTAGGTGAGATCGTTGGAGCTACATGAATGGACAGCGGTCGAGTCTTTACTCTTTCACCAATTGCTTCACCGCTACTCCATTTTTCTGCCAAAGGGAAATAAAGTGTCAGCATTACGATATTAATCTGGGGATAGGATAGCTTGCAAGGGACAAGTTTACATATATATAGTGGGCGCAGAATATTCAGACCGAACTTCAGCAAGAAAAGTAGTTCTGTATTGCATGTGTATATTGATTTACAATTCTCCAAGAGTAAGGAAGAGGTAAATAGACTCTATGGGCAGTGGAGAAGGGCTGTTTTTCCTAATCAGCAAGGTGAAATACTTCTGCCATGTCTGCTGTCTACATACTGCAGTTTTTATAGATAACCCTGCATCTTTCAGCTGATGCTGTGCTTGTTTTTCCAAACAAAAAAGACAAGTCTTTGATAGATGAATCATGGTACCTGATCTCTCTATTTGTTCAACCTGATAAAAATGGATCTCTTGTGGTTGTGGGTTAGGCCGATTGCCAATGATTCTTGTTGTATAGTGATTTAATCCAATAAAATCAATTTTGTTCCTCATCAATTCACGGTCTTTCTCCGAGAATTTTGGAAGATATTCACCCACTCTCTGGCGCATGCTTTCTGGGTAATCACCAAAGTATATTGGGTCCAGGAACCTTCAAGAAAAGCAATTATAATCAGGATACATGCATAAAATCATATAGCTTGATGAATCTGAAGATGCGTCAGCATTATATTAAAATACAGGAAGTTACCCTGAGCGGAAACAAAAACATATAGGTTCTATGGAAAATGGTAACAAATTTACGAGACTTTTAAGTATTCCCTGAATAGGTGAGCATAATTTTTACCATCCAAGTTGAAAGTCAATGCGCCGTGCTGCAGCAGCCTGGTCTTCCATTTTGTCCGACATTGGCTCCGCCCATTCACAATCAATAACAAACCCTACTTGACCACCTTGCTTAGCCTATAATATGTAAAATATCAGCAAAACAATGGTACTACGAACAAACTGATAATGATGATACTTCAATGGAAACTTAACAGGCCTTGAATTTTCTTCTGTAGACATCAACAGCAGCAGCATGAGCTAAGATCTGGTGATGGCCAGCCAAGAAAGGTTCAGCAGCTACACCTTTACATAATCCAGGAGCAAATATTCCAACCGCATAAGCATTAATGCATGTTTGAATAGGTTCATTGATTGTTATCCAATGCTTAACTCTATCTCCAAAATTTGCAAAGCAAGCTTCTGCATATAATGCGAAGTACTCCCTGAAATTTTTTGACAACCAATACGATCAGATATAGAAACACCAAGTTAAACGAGAACACTTTGACAGGGGTCTTTCCCCCCTTCCCGGAAAAAAAAGATAGAACACTTTGAAATAAAGCAATGTTCTTAGGTAATCATGCCATGTAGTATTTTGTGTTGGCATTTAACTATATTTACAAATTCAGAGTTTAAAGATAAGATGCCTGCATTGACTTACACAATCTTGTCCGAAAGCCAACCCCCCATAGTCTTCTGAAGATTATGCGGAAGATCCCAGTGATACAGAGTTGCATAAGGCTGAATACCTGAAGTCAGGGCAGATGGGTGGTGAATAACTGGATGAATAGTAACTTTGACATTAGGTATATCATGTGGCACCTTTCTCAATCATGAAATCTATAAGGTTGTTATAGAAAGCAACTCCTTGCTCATTGATCGCTGTCCCTAAGCCATCTGCAGAAACAGTAAACTTATAAACTCGGATGAGGTATGGAAGATAAATGATAATAATAAACAAGATGCACATATCGAGGGGGAAGCTGGAATTGTGGCGACACAATTTGGAGATGTATTAATATGTGAAGCATGATCCACCAATTGAAATGTACCAGGAAATATCCGTGACCAAGATATGGAAAATCTATAAGCACCAAAACCCAACTTGGCCATGAGCTCAATGTCTTCCTGTACCCAAAGAGTTCAAACAAGTAATTAGGGATCTAGGAAAAAAGGTAATACTGTACACACATATGCATCAAGGAGACAATCCATCTCAAGCAAGACAAAGAAACACTTTATTTTACAAGAATATAATAGTAATGCGATAGTTATGTCAATAATAACACCTTGTATCGATGGTAATGATCAACTGCAACTTCTCCAGAGGATCCGTCTAGGACACGTTCTGAAAAAAGCATTTCAATGTCAACTATCAGTTAAATTGATATATTTCAACAAATTAAAATAGGATCCAGATGAGACAAACCTTTGTTATCTGTAAATACATCCCATATGCTATCACCTTTGCCACCTTCATTTCTTGCCCCCTCAATCTGGATAGAAGGGAAAAGCCAAGGACATTACTTCACGGCTAGATGCATCTAGTTTTAGACAAAAGGAAGGAGGATAGATTCATAGATTACAAAAAACCTCATTTTTGTTTCTTTTATTACTTGGAATCAAGGAGATAAAACTGGTGAAACCTACAATTTGTCACCCAAGGACCCACACAAAATTCTAACAGTATGATGGTTCTCTCTTTCCTCCTCAAGGTGGGGGACACTCGTTTCCCAGCTTTCCTGTATAGTTCTTCTCTGTTCTCGTTTATGCTTTTGATTTGCTCTCTTTTTGTGTGTGTGTGTGTGTGTGTGTTTCTCAAAATTTGCTCGGTTTAGTTATATTTTGCTTCGTCTTTTGGCTGGCTCTACTCTTAACACATTTTTTGTCATTTCTTCTAATACGAAACAATGTGTGTTTCGACACGTGTCCGAGAGAAAACAAAAGCGGAGAACGTTTACGACAACATACGGATGGAAAATCCCCTATTCACTTCTCTACTTTGTCGGTTCAACTACGGCTTCTCTGCCAGTAGAGGAAAAGATCATTTCCTGTCAACCTTCCCTTCCCGTGTATATTTCTTCCTCTCCATCTCCCATTAAACAAATACCGCCTCCGTTCGCAAATAGTGCTCTACTTCTGACTTCCATGTCCATTATTCACAACAACTTGCCGATTCTCCATTCCTAAGATAAATTTCCCTGATAGATATTAAGTCTGTCCATATACATATGTTTGTAGTCAAAGAATTACAATTTGTTGATTAGTTTCCACTTTGCCGCTTCCCTTTTTTTTGGTCGAGATAAATTTACTGGAGGAGAGGGCGCTTGGTTCAACCGCATAAAAATCAGATATAGGAACCGCATGAATTTGCTTCTTCTATTCTTGGTGAAAGCAGAGGGGTCGTTGCTCGGTCACTGTCCTACTTCACTTTTTCAAAGATAAGTCGGCAACAGCATGAAGGCAGCGCAACCAAGCGAAAGTACACAGGCGTCGTTCGCGTGGGCTACCGGGCGAGCGCGACGCGCTGTCACACCACACGGCGGCGTGGGGGCGGAGCAGGGATCAGCAATCGGCAGCCAAGATGCGGCCGGTGACCCACCGGCCACCGCCACCACTCACCAAACTAAGAGTAGTACCGTAGTAACTGCTAGCACTGGTAGTACGAAGTGGCAGTCTGAACGGACCTGGTAGGCGGAGGTGGCGACGCCGAAGACGAAGCCCTCGGGGAAGTCGGCGCGGGTGACCTCGCCCGCCGTGCTCCCCATTCCCGGCGGGAGCGAGGGCGAGAGCGGCCGCGGAGGAGCAGCGGGCGTGGCGCTAAGCGTGACTTGATCCCGATCCGGCGCGGCGCGTGGGTGGGCGAAGGTTTGGGAGGCGCTGCGAGCAAGACTGAGGGGGTCCGGTCGGGTCGGGTCGCGTCGCGTAGATATAGGGGAGGGAGGGAGGGTGCGGCCGGGCCCGGCTAGTCCGCGGGAGAGCGGCCGCACACTGCAGTCGCTCTCTCTCTCTCTGCCTGCCGGTTTGGATCTGGGTTTCCAACTCACTCAAACCCACCAAACCACCCTCATGTGTCGAGTCAATCTTTTTTTTTTTGAAAAGATCAGATCTATTATAAAAATTCACAGGAAGTATAAAACACGTCAAACATAATAAAAAAATACATCGAGGTCCATGGACCACCGAACGACCATTGCCACCGCCAACGCGCCGCTGTCGCCGCTCCCATATCTCCATTACGTACGCACGACGAAAAACGCTAACCTCGCCGCCCCGAGGAGGTGGCAGGAATCTACACCGGAGCTCCATCTAATCCTTCCCAACGGATGAACTTAAGGAGAATCGAAGCCCGACAGACTGACTCGAAGAAGAAGCGCCGCTATCCGTCCAAACGCCGTCTCTGCGAGGACTAAAATCCTACCTATCTACTAGCCGGATCTGAGACACCAGAAATCCCCTCCCCGCCACCAGTCGCCGGAGCAGCAGGCGAAGGGGAGGCGAATTCACGGGCTCGCCGGTGAAGACCGAGCGGAGGAAGGCTTTCCCTAGCCGCTTTGCGAGAGCGGAAAGAAAAACTCGCACCTTCTCCTAGTCGAGCGCTTGATCTTCTTCGTCTTCTTTTTCTTCTTTGCGGGGTCGTTACATAAATAAATCTCCTTTGGGATTTGACACAAATATTATCTTACTCCCGTGACTAGAAAACCTAAACGGTGCACATGTCTAGCTATTAACCACAAAGTCAGTAGAGTCTGATAGGGTGTATAGCTGTAGAGGCAACAACAGGGCAATGTAATAGACATGAGAGAGATGAAGCCGCTGACACTAATTTTGTGGTGTTGGACTTTTTTTCTATTAGACCACCTGCACCAATGAAATACTAGAAAGAATCGGCTGCAAAAACTATTGCCAAATCTATCATGGCGCTAAGCCGGGCAAGCCACACAAGTGTCACCGTAGCATGTGGCGACAAGTCGTGGACAACAGGAATCCGCACGCGGGAAACAAGAACATGGTATACACGACACTTGCCGCCACGGGTTGTGGCGGCATGTGTCACTTCTGTGTGCGACACGATAGCTTTTTGTCGGATGGTGGGTGGCATAGTGTTTTTCTGTCGTTTTGTGCTGACGACAACTGATTCCTTTAAAGCAAAGCCATTTTTGTGTTTTTCATTCGACATGCTTTGATTATTAGCCCTCAAGTATGCTTCTTATGATGTTTTGGGCATTGGTGGGTTGTTTTGGAGACTCATTTGGAGCTTTTCGAGTATGATTTCTCACGATAAGTAAACTATAAGAAGTTGAAGATCATAGTGCGAGCTATGTAACACATGCAACATTTTACATGCATGTTGTAACATAGTTTGGTTATTGAGCTCGTAATTAGCTATGCGATGTCATATTACTTCGTTTTAGAATTGTTACCCAACAAGATATGTAGCATTTGTAGTTAAAAATTAAGATATGATGTAGTTTAAGAAGTTGTAGATCAATATTAGCTCTGCCATGTCGTGTTTTTCTTCTTCATATGAACAATGTTGTTATTGATTCCATTGGCACACATGAAAAACTTCACGCCAATCAGAAAAGTCAGTCTCCTCCTTCACCCTGAGTGGATCGCCACACCAACACCACAAGACTTCCACCTCAGGGGGGGGGGGGGGGTAGCCCCGCGCATCCTTCATCTTCCTCAATCTAATATCATGGCCCAAGCAAAGCAAACTCATCGAGAAGACCGAGGGTACAAAGTGAGCCGTGGAGAAGGTTGCTCGGATGCAGGATGAAGAGGGGTTCGGAGGGGGTTATAGCCTCGGATTATCGGTGCGATGGTGGAAAAAAAATAGCGGAAACGGTGGGTGGGAAAATTAGGCAGGAACGACATAGATTCTTTTGGCTAGAAGTTAGCGCAACTTTATAAATCTGGCCGTAACGACTTGTCTCGTCAGTGGCAGCAGCACCAACCAACAGTTCACACGCAGGCTTGGCCATGTCACAACTTGTGGCCATAGCCTCAATGTGGCCACTCTGTTTCGCTTTAGTGAGCCCCCCCCCCCCCCCCCCCAAGCGTGAATTTATGTTATCCGCAACTTCCCGCCACATGCTACAGTGTCAGGTGCCACGTGTCGCTTGCCTAGCTTGCCGCCGCGGCAGGTTTGTAATAGTTTTCACCGGTGGTCCTTTTTAGCATTTTCATTCATGCACGTGTTTGTGACAAGCAAGTCGGGCATGGTGGGTCGGTGGGCGTGTGGTGGTTCGTCGTAACAAGCAAGTCGGGCATGATAGATTTATTGAGGATTATTTTGAAGAGAATCCAATATTTGACCCTAAAACTTTTTGGAGAAGGTTTCAAATGTTGCGGGATCCATTCAAGCTCATTGGAGATGCAGAAAAGGAATGCACCAGGTCAACTTGGTGATAGTTCTTTGAAGCAGGTTGCATCAACTTGGTGATAGTTCTTTGAAGCAGGTTGCATCGTCTGTGCACAAAAGCTTGCATATGGTTGTCCCGCCAATACTATTGATGGTTGGATCGGAGCATAGTGATCAAAAGTTTTTAAAAAAATGCGAAGGTTGTCAGGTTTCATTGAAATATTTGGAGAGTGATATCTATGAGCATTTTTGGCGCATCATGACGACGTGTGTGATTATGCACAACAAGATAATAGAAGATGAGTGAGGTTAGCCGGAGGATCTTGGATATGAGAATGAGGGGAAGAAAATTTACACGGCTCGTGTGAACCCTATAAGGGATGAAGATCGACTCAGGAGATTTATTTAAGTGCGTCAACAAATTGAAGACAATGCAATGCAGGGCATGAACAACTTCATGATGACCTTATTGAGCACTTGTGGGAGTTACATGGGCGTTAAACTTCTTCATGTTTACTTTCAATGCATATGCACCATTTACTATGTTTGAATATGAATTCTTTTTTTTTAACTCATAAGTTGTGGATTTCAAGTTATGATGAATGGTGTGTGTTTGAGACAAAAATATCTAAGTTATTTTGATGCTAAGGGGGATTGCTTATATACGTACACACTAGTGTAGAGAGAAACGAGAAAAATAAAACAGATTACGGGGATAGCGTTACAGGGGCGTTGTTAAACACTCAGGGGAAGATTTTTTGGGAAGCTACTAGAGATGCTCTAAGGAAACAAATAGAGCCTTTTGCTTTTGTTTTCGTTGCATCGATTAAAGCGTTTATTTCTTCTTTTAGTTGGTGAAAGCTATAGGATAAGCGGAGACGCTCTTGTGTGCACTCGTTCCCTCTGAAACTCGGTAAAAAGCACCACGCCTGATTTGCAGCCTGCGCCGGACCAACCATTTCGAAATTCGAACAGCACTGGAATCAAATCAATCAAATATAAAAACATGCAGAGGACAATCTGCCGCCGTCCGTTTGTCTGGCCCTGGCCGCATCCCGATGGAAGATGCGAGTGGCCGGCAGAGCTTCAGTTGCTCAAACCCTAAACAATGCCAGTAGTCTAGGAAAGCTTATCTTCCCAAGCGCATGGAGAATGCAAATATATATGATAAGGCTCGGATCAGATTCTGATTGTCACCATGGACGGCCACTGTTTCTCTCTGTCCTTTTTTTTGTGTGTGCGATTGCCACTGTTTACTTATGTGCTAAATCATAGCTCAGGTATAAACTACTCCCTCTATCCGAATATATATGGCTATAAATAATACTCTCTGATTCTTTTTAGTCTGCATATAAGTATTGTTTGAAGTCAAAGCATCTCTATTTTAACTAAATCTATATAAAAAGTATCAACATTCACAATCACAAATCAATTTTGTTAGGTTCATTGTGAAATGTAGTTTCATAGTATATATATTTGGTATTGTAGATGCTGACATTTTTAATATAAATTTAGTAAAATTTTGCAAAGTTTGTCTTAACACAAGTCTTGTGTATTATTGACTTCATTCATGGCTAAAGCAATCTTGAAATATGTATTAGACCCTGTATATCCGGACGGAGGGAGCAGCTTAGCTGGAAACGACGACCGAGACCAGGTACGCGGTACGTGCACAGCCTGACACCGGTTCGCTCGTGATGCACATCCACAGGTAGGATCACGTCATCGCGCTGGAAGCCTAGAACATATGGCACGTGGCTCTGCCCAAGCTTGCCAGGTGTGATCGCGTTCACCATCAGGCATCACTTGACAGCGCAACCGACATATTCCAACCAGGAATTATACTGCTGCCAGTGCACAAAGAAGAAAAATGGGTGACTGCTGACAGCTGACCACGACACAAGAGCACTAGTATCTCAACCCCAACAGCAGTAGTATCTCAACACAATGCAGAATCAATCAGAATCCCGACGCAATCACAAAGCCTATTGCTAATATGCTATTGCTCTATTGTGGTTTGAGATGGAAGCAGCTGCTGCCTCTGCCTGCACCCAGCACCTTTTTTTTTTACCTCTCCCGGCTTTTCTCATTAGCCATCTCTGTCAGGCACAACAGCACTGACAAGACATGTAACACTTTCATATCTCTCTTTTTTCTTGGGAAAAAATATTCTAACTAGTGATCTAAACTAGTGCCAAAAACGTTCTTATATTATGGGACAGAGGGAGTATTTCTTTACAGAGGGAGTATTTGGCTGAGATTTCAAGCACCACTTACCGCTAGCTGCTGGGAATTCAGCTTGCTCTATGTGCAGAAAAAAAGTGTGCGATGATCGCAGTAACCTAAGCCAATGCGGCGACCACACAAAAAACTGGGCAGGCACCGTTGATTTCAGCAGAATCGCAGATATATAAAATTGAAACCAAATGAAAAGCTGAATCGTCAGGCACCAAACTATAAACTCATCAAATAGACCATATTTTCTAGTCGTGCAACCAAATTATGCTCCGAATAGTGCACAAAAGACCCACTGGAGAGTGATATCTGTGAATACACATTAGTAATTGATCAATTACTAGTGTGATCGAACATATCATCATCGCCATAACATGTACAGTACTACGTAGCACCCATGCTTGCGCAGCTTGTGATGTGTGGTTGCGTCCACCATCAGTTGACAGTACAACTAATAGCAGCGTCAGGGCCAGGAATCACACTTATCACCACAACACAGCAGCAATATTTTAACCCAGCGGAGCAGACAAGTAAATCGAAGGACCTATTTATCCACATACCAGCCACGTGCACGACGCAGAATCAAAATCTTGACACAATCACCAATCTCTATTTGCTATTGCCATTCACAGGTCTAGCATAGGAGCAACTGCACACACAAAAAACTTTCAGAAACTGCCTTGTTTTCAACTGCAAAGCATCTACTCCTGATTAGGCCCGACCCACCAGATGACTATTCAAAATTCCATTCAGCTGAGATTTCATGTACCACCTACCACTAGCCGCTGGGAATTAAGCTTGCTCTATGTGCAAAAAAAGTGTGTGGTGATCGCAGTAGCCGAAGCTAGTGCGGTGATTACACGAAACTGGGCAGGCACTGTTGTGTGTTTTCAACGGGTCGCAGATACAAAATCAAAACCAAATGAAAAGCTGAATAGCCAGACACTAAACTCCATCAAATCATGCTCCGAATAGGGCACAAAAGACCCAGCAGATTACTGCGCAGGAGAGTGTTATCAGTGAATACACATTAGTAATAAACCATTAAGTGCATTCCCAGAAAATTACTCCATTAGATATAGCAGCAGACTAATTGGCAATACATGTCCTTAAATATCATATCAATGAAAGTGTCTTCGCTGAGTCAGTTACCACTTTCCAGTGCCAACAAATCTATGAATTGCATACTAAAAATATACTCCCTCCGTTCGGAATTACTTGTCTCGGATATGAATGTATCTAGAACTAAAATACATCTAGATACATCCATTTCTGCGACAAGTAATTCCGAACGGAGGGAGTAGCATTTTCATTCCGATGTTTTACACGATAACAGCATATAGGCATGTCCTTGTACATCACGCACCAAAGCACCGACAGGTACCTGCTGCTGCATCAACATGTTTTTCCTTTTACTACTTCCCTTTTGATTTTTTTAGGCACATCCCAAAAAAAGAAATCCATTTTTTGGTTTGCAAGGACTCTTGCTTTGGGAATAGGCAAACATGTATCCTCCTTTGGCAAGTCTTAAGATTGGATCAAAATTTGCGTGAAAATTCTCTTGGTTCTACTTCTGCAGAAGCAGAAACTCTAGACCAAAATTAAATATGCATCCCTGCCGGTCCAGCATTTATAATACAAATGCAATATTATTTTAGCATCTAACAACAAGCAGACAAGTACAAAAGATGGTGTTTTCATAACCTCACCAGAGATGCAGAGAGCAAAAAGAGGGCAAATTCTCCAAAACTGATTAGCGGATGTGTCACTTCAAGCGTACCCTAGAGAAACTATGCTTCTTGGCTGTCTTTTGACACCTCTTCCATTTCCAATTCCTTGACTGCTGCTATGAGGCTGCGGGTAATGCCCTTAAGGTATAGTCCACTGCCCTCCATTTCCTCCAGGAGCTTCTCAGCTGTTCTCCAGTCCATAGCCTTCAGACATAACGACTGGATGAGTTTGTTATACTCATCCACATTTGGCTGCACCCCGTCCTTCTTCATCTCCTTTAGGCACTCCAGGGCCTTCTCAAACTCCTCCATCTTGCAGTAACCACGGATCAGTATGTGATAAGTAACCCTGTTTAGTTTTCGATAGATCTTCTTAGCTTCGCGAAGTAGAGAATGGGCTTCATCAATCATGCCTCCCTTTGCGTAGCCACTCATGATCACGCTGTATGTATAAACATCAGGGCGCAGCCCTCGGCTCTCCATCACCCTAATCATATCCTTTGCGTCCTCCATTTCTCCCTCTTTAGACAATCCTGTAATGACAAAGTTGAACACTGCACTACCAGGAGCTGGGCCAAGATTCACCATCCTCATCAACAGCTTCTTTGCATCCTTCACATTCTTCACCCTGCACAAACTATGTATAACGGCAGCAAAGGACTTGCCTGCATGCTTAAGAGACTCTCCTTTGTATTCCTCCAGCAGCTCCAGAGCCATACTGACGGTCTCATCATTCTTCGCCAAAGCACCAACAAGGAAATCCAAGGATGACGTAGGAATCTGAACCTTCTTCTCCTTCGCTGCTAGGTATACTGAATGTGCCTCCTTCACCTTCTTCCCCTTGCAAAAGAAGGTCACAATCTCACCGGCCTTCTCCCCATCAGGGAAGCGCCCAGAGCTAATCATCTTCTCGCAAACTCCCCATGCAGCACCAACCATGGACTTCTTTCCAGCCGCTTGAATCGCCAGATAATAACTGTCGCCGTCCGGAGTGCAGCCAAACTCACTGAACTTGTCAAGCACCTCTAGCGCCGCCTTTGATTTCTCGAGCTTCCAGAACATTGCTAGCACTTTGTTCAGCAGTGGGATGCTCAATGATCCTGGCACACTGCCCATTTCCTTCACCAAATCCCAGAGCATGTACGCGTCCATCTTGTCAATCTGAGCTGAATCAGCAACCTTGCTCGCGACGATGTCAAGATTGGCAAGGCTCTTGACATCAGGGTTGTTCTTCCCGGCAGACTTGAACAAGAGGAGCAGCTTTTTACCAGAGCAGTTCTCGGCGGAGAGGAGGATGGCGGCTAGGAGCGGCTCGGTGAAGTCAACGACCATGTCGGCGATAGCGGTGGGGATCTGGTCCTCCGGGGTGGACTCCACGACGGCGCGGACGCGGGCGACCTCCTCGTCCCTGGCTTCGGGATCGGCGGTGTCGGAGGAGGCGGCGGAGACGAAGATGTCGTCGGCGTCGCCCGCATCCTCCTCCCAGAGCGCGGCAAGGTTGTCCTCGTCGGCCTCGGTGGGATCAGCCGATCCGGATATGGCGCCGGGCGGGAAGGCGAAGGGGTCATCCGGGAGGGCCTCCGCAGCGGAGGAGGGGGCGTCCGGCAGGGCCTCCGGGGAGGAGGAGGAGAGGAAGCGGGAGAGAAGGCGTGGTGGCGGGGGTGGGCCTCGGGCCAGGCTCCGAAGTGGATTTTGCTGCGGCGGTGGCGATCTGGGGACGGACGAGCGGAGCAGGAGGAGAGCGCGAGCTCGCGAACGCCACATCGTCGTCGTCGACCTCGGCAGCGGCGGCGGCGGCGGCGGCGAGGTGCTCTGGTGGTTCTCTTGTGGGGTGGAGACGCGGAACACGGGAGTTGAGGGAGAGAGCCAGTGAAAGGTTTCGCATTAGGGTTTAAGGCCTTAATGGGCTATTGCTGGGCCACTCGTACTATTGATGACCATGATGCCCTTCGAACTTATTTGTGCTAGTTGAATTTCAAGATCTTGTCTTGCTAAAAAAAAGTTGACTTTCAAGATGATTTCTCATAAATAAAAGATGCCCTGGAAAAAAAAGTGATTCTGAAGATAGTATAAAAAAATTGAATCTCAAATTTTTGTTTTGTTTTAGAAAATGGTTAACCCTGGAAAATGGTGCTGACTTTTCTTTTTCTTAAAAAACATTTTCGTTCACAGAATAGTACTCCCTCCAATCCATAATAAGTGTCGTGGTTTTAGTTCAAAATCAGAGGGACCTTTTATTCTACAAAACATTACCTTTCTTTTTGACAAAAAGGGTGAGTTATAGCTCGACCTAATGAATTATCTGCTCCATTCAATATGGATATTCTACACAATGCGATGAATTTTATTTGCAATACAAGATCCCAGTTACAGGTTTAAGAAAAGAAAACTCAGAATGAGTATGAGCTTTTCCGGGTTCTAGTGCCCCCTCAACTCAACTCAGTAGGCTTCTCAGCAATATGGCTACCTTAACAACGCTTGATAAGATTGTAGTGCATCCTGCCTACGAAATTCAACACTATCGGAATCGGGGCTCCACGGACCCAAACAAGGTTCGAACTCTGGGACGTGTGCGAAGGATCTAGCCTAGCTGCAGCTCCGTGCTCACTGCCTCACGGCTTGGCCTCGTCGGATTCGAGCGAGCAGGAAGAAGAGGTGGACACAACGGTTTACCCAGGTTCGGGCCACCTTGCGGTGTAAAACCCCACTCCTGCTTTGTGGTGGGTTGCTTCACAAGGAGGATGAGTACGAACTAGTACAGGTGTGAGCTGCCTCGGGAGAGCTCAATGGCCAAAGGATCTATTATTCTCTACGGTGGAGTCTAACCTATATTTATAGTGGCCTTGGTCCTCTTCCCTCATAGCTTAGGCGGAAAGGGATTCCACAACGGCGAATTTGAAACGGGACAGGAGTACACCCTATCCCGACTAAAGGTGGTCTTCGTCTGCAAAGCTTCTGGTCGTGATGCAGTGGCGGGCTCGGCGATGACCCCCATCCTGTCGAGCCAGCGGTCTTGGTCTTGTTGCACCAGAATGGAAAACCTTTGGGGGATTCCTTGGGAACCCACGTACGTCCTTGCCTCCTTAGCACCAAAGAGGAAACTGAAGGAAATATGCCCTAGAGGCAATAATAAAGTTGTTATTTTATTTTCCTTATTCATGATAAAGGTTTATTATTCATACTAGAATTGTATTGATCAGAAACCTAAATACATGTGTGAATACATAAACAAATACCGTGTCCCTAGTAAGCCTCTACTAGAGTAGCTCGTTGATCAAAGATGGTTAAGGTTTCCTAACCATAGACATGTGTTGTCATTTGACAACGGGATCACATCATTAGGAGAATGATGTGATGGACAAGACCCATCCGTTAGCTTAGCATATTGATCGTTCAGTTTATTGCTATTGCTTTCTTCATGTCAAATACATATTCCTTAGACTATGAGATTATGCAACTCCCGGATACCGGAGAAATGCCTTGTGTGCTATCAAACGTCACAACATAACTGGGTGATCATAAAGATGCTCTACAGGTATCTCCAAAGGTGTTTGTTGGGTTGGCATAGATCGTGATTAGGATTTGTCACTCCGAGTATCGGAGAGGTATCTCTGGGCCCTCTTGGTAATACACATCATAAGCTTGCAAGCAAATGACTAAGGAGTTGGTCACTAGGTGATTGTCGGCATCCTAGGAACGGGGGTCCCCAGACTTGCCTGCCTGCGGCCCACGGCGTGGCTTTGCTGGCAGGCCTGTACGACCCATCTTCATCAACAAGGAATCAAGACCCTTGCGAGGGGCCAAGCCTCGCGAGGCGGACGACACAAGACCTCCTTAGGAGCAACCTCCTCAGGACGGCTCGTGAGGGGCGGAGAGTTCATGGTCGGGCAAACCTCGCGCGGTTCTCGTGATGTAAGCCATGACGATCGAGACCAGGCGGGCGCCAGGCGGGCGCTAGTGCGCGCATCGTCCTTGTTTCCTCTTTGGTGCTAAGGGGCCAAGCGCAGGCTCAGAGTACCGAGGCATCAAGCAAAGGTTTCCATATTGGTGCAACGAGACCAAGACCAAAAGGACGACAAGACGGAGGTCACCATGGAGCCCAGGACGGCGTCACCGCCAAAACCTTTGGCAGGCGAAGACCACCTTTTGTCAGGATAGCTTGTACTAGATGTCCCCTTTCAAATTCACCGTTGTTGGCTCCCTTCCCGCTCAATATTTGGGGAGAGGACTAGGGCCTCTATAAATAGGACTAGCCACCATCATAGGAGGGAGAAAAACGAAGATCATCCTCAGCCACACAAGTACACCAAGCACAAGAACACCTCAACCTGAGGAGGCTGTTCTTCCCTTTGTATTTGTAACACCCTCGATGCGACTATAGCTCCCACGTGTCAAGGCACGACTTAGAGACATAATCGCATTGAAGGCATATGTCGCAAGTTAGGCAATCTTCATAACATCCCATGTAATATAAATAATAAAGGGGAGATAGCAATAGTTGGCTTACACTCGCCATGTCAATCAAGTACATAAATAACATTACATCATCCAAACACTCATGGCCCGACTACGGCGCCAAAATAAAAGAGAACCCAACATGCGACAACGGTCCCGTTCACCCCCAACTGGGCACCACTACTGATCATCGGGAAAGGAAACATAGTAATGTTGAGAGTCTTCGTCGAACTCCCACTTGAGCTCATACGCGTTTCCTGGAGCGGAATCATCAGGCCCTGCATCTGGTGTAATAGTAATCTGTGAGCCACAGGGACTCAGCAATCTCGCACCCTCGCGATCAAGACTATTTAAGCTTATAGGTAAGGCAAAATATGAGTGGAGCTGCAGCAAGCGACTAGCAAGTATGGTGGCTAACTTATTCGCAAAAGAGAGCGAGAAGAGGAGGCAAAGCGCGAGCATGAAACTAGAGAGCAACCTACGCAAACATTACTCCAACACCGTGTCCACTTCCCGACTCTGCCGAGAAGAGGCCATCATGGTAACACACTCAGTTGATTCAATTTAATTTAATTAAGGTTCAAGTTATCTACAACCGGACATTAACAAATTCCCATCTGCCCATAACCACGGGCACGGCTTTCGAAAGTTCAAATCCCTGCAGGGGAGTCCCAACTTAGCCCATGACAAGCTCTCAAGGTCAACGAAGGAATAGACCTCCTCCCAAGACGTTCCGATCAGACTCGGTATCTCGGTTACTCAAGACACTTCGACAGGTTAAAACAAATCCAGCAACACCGCCCGAATGTGCCAACAAATCCCGATAGGAGCTGCACATATCTCTTTCTTAGGGCACACTCAGATGAACACTACGTACAACTAAAACCAACCCTCAAGTTGCCCCGAGGTGGCGCTGCAAGTGGCTCTATTTGGACCAACACTCAGAGGAGCACTGGCCCGGGGGGGGGGGGGTTTAAAATAAGATGACCCTTGGGCTCCGGAAACCCAAGGGAAAAAGAGGCTAGGTGGCAAATGGTAAGACCAATGTTGGGCATTGCTGGAAAAGCTTTAATCAAGGCGAAATATCAAGGGGTTCCCATTATAACCCAACCGCGTAAGGAACGCAAAATCCGGGAACATAACACCGATATGACGGAAACTAGGGCGGCAAGAGTGGAACAAAACACTAGGCGAGAGGCCGAGCCTTCCACCCTTTACCAAGTATATAGATGCATTAAGATAACAAGATAATATAATGATATCCCAACAAATAAAATAAATGTTCCAACAAGGAATGGCCTTCCAATCTTCACCTGCAACTAGCAACGCTATAAGAGGGGCTGAGCAAAGCGGTAACATAGCCAATCAACGGTTTGCTAGGACATGGTGGGTTAGAGGTTTTACATGGCAATTTGGGAGGCTTGAAAACAAGTGGTAGGCATCGTAGCAATGGCATAGCAAAAGAGAGAGCAAACTAGCATAGCAAAGATAGTAGTGATTTCGAGGGTATGGTCATCTTGCCTGCACAGTTGTCAGAGTTGACTGGATCCTCGAAAGCAAACTCAACGGGATCCTCATTAGCGAACTCGTCTCCTGGCTCTACTCAAACAAGACAAACAAGCAACGAGGATACAATCAACCACGTGCAAACTCAAACAACACGATGCAAAGATGATATGCTATGCGGGATGCGATGCGGGATGCAAAATGCAAGATATGACAGGAAATGCATGAAACTGGCCTCAACTTGGAAATCCAAGTGTGCCACTGGAAAGATGAGATGAGATCTCTTGAAAACGATATAAAGAACGCCGGAATCGGAGTTACGGTTTGGAAATGGCAAGCGATTCAAAAATGACACCGGTCTGCGATTTACAGCAAGTAGGCATCTAAATGCAACGAAATGAACATGCTACAGCAACCAAACATGACAACAAATACATGGCAGGGATGCACACAAGATGCTTAACAAAAGTCTAGCACTGAGCTACGGCCAAATTCATCCATTAACAGGTTCAAACAAGTATGGCAAAAATGCATATGGCAAACAGATCTCAGACTTAGTGAAATCAACACTTGTCTGGAATTTCAGATCAGGTAGCCCTCTTCGGAGCAACAAAACTACATGCTACAGGACCTGAACATGGCAAAGTAAAGCATGGCATGGAGCTACTCAAAGAGCTTAACAAAAGTCCCTTAGTGACCTTGAGCCAAAAGGGATCAGAAAATATAATTGCAAGCATGTGAACATAGCAAAAACATAATCAGTTTTCAGACAGTGAAAACTAGAGCAAGCTGAAATATAACTCAAGTAGGCATGTTTACGAGCTTGATGCACTCACTACGGTGCAAGTCATGGCAAGAAAAGCATACACCCATCAAGAAGGCACAAAATGCAATCTAGACATGGCAAGAACAATAGCATAGCATGCACGGATCAACCACAACATCACCGGCAAAATTGCAAACAAGTTGACAATCTGCCCAGATTCACAAAGTAGCAAAAGTAGAGCTCGATTGACTCAAGCTAGGGTGCTCCATAATTGCAAACAAAGACATGGATGGATAGAGAACTACAATATTAACAAAACATCCTTACTGATCATCCTTAAAAGAGGCACGGATCACTAGGAAACAACAAGAACATATGGCATCATGAGATAAACAGCTCCAGGACTTAGTGAAATTACTAAGTCCCTGAAAACAGACTTAGCAAGTGCACCACTTTGCAAGCTTGCACAATTCACCACACACATCACAAAAATACATGGGTTGCACCTCTGGAAATATGACAAAACCCTTAACAAAACACATGTAGAGCATGAGGGCATAGCATGCACACATTAAACATGGCAACAATGACAAAAACCTAAACGGAGTAGCAGATCTGACAATTATCTCAAGTAGCCCTCTTCTAACAGCATTTCGGGCATCAGGATGAGCTCAAATGAAAATGATGCAATGGAATGAAATGATGTACTCTCTGAGATGAACATTTTGATATGCTATATGCATGAATCGGAGCTACGGTTGCAAAGTTACGGGGCCACGAACAGAGGCACTTGGATCTGCAATTTCAGGACTTAGGTAAAAAAAACAACCTCCTCAGATCTAGGGTTGCACGGAATCCGAGGCGCGGCGTGCGCACTGTAGCCGGCAGGGACGAGGACAGCGGCCAGCGAGGGCGAGGTCCGGACCCGGCGCTCCGGCGGCCGGATCTGGCCGGAGACGAGGCAGGGAGGCGGCGTGGCGGCCGGAGGACGGGCGAGGCGGCGCGGCGGTGGCGTCGGGCGGCCGGGGCGGCGAGCGGCTCGTCGGCGGAGATGGCGAGGAGGCGCGGCGGCGGGCGAGCAGCTCGGGCGGCGGCGCGGAGGGAAGCGGCGGCGTCGGCGCGGCGGGGCGGAGCGGGGCGGCGCGGGAAGGCGGCGCGAGGCGGCGCGGGAAGCGGGCCGCGGGGGCCGGCCGTGGGCCCCCGGGCCGCGCGGTGGGAGACGGCGGCGAGGCCACGTGGCAGCACGCGACTGGTGCGGGGGCGGCGGCGCGGAGTGTCCGGCGCGGGCGGACAATGTCCGGCGCGTCGGAGGGGATTTTTAGGGTTTCGGAGGTAGGAGGAGATCCGAAAATCGGGGGGGTGTTTAAATAGGCATAGAGGGAGCTAGGAGAGTCCAAATGAGGTGCGGTTTTCGGCCACGCGATCATGATCGAACGCTCTAGATGATGGAGCAGAGTCATGTGGGTTTTGGGCGAAATTGGAGGGGTGTTGGGCTGCAACACACACGAGGCCTTTTCGGTCCCTCGGTTAACCGTTGGAGTATCAAACGAAGTCCAAATGATACGAAACTTGACAGGCGGTCTACCGGTAGTAAACCAAGACCGCTTGGCAAGTCTCGGCCCAATCCAGAAATGTTTAATCCCCACACAAGAAAGAAAGCTAGAAATGACCACCGGAGGAGAACGAAGCGCCGGAATGCAAAACGGACAACGGGGAAAATGCTCGAATGCAAGAGACGAACACGTATGCAAATGCAATGCACATGATGACATGATATGAGATGCATGACAACGACAACAATACACGGAGACAAAACCCGAACCCGAGATAATAAATTAACTTAACGCCGGAAACGACAAGAGTTGGAGTACAAATAGGGAAAGTTACATCTGGGGAGTTACAGTATTGTTCATCCTCGGCCCAAAGAGGCAATCCACCACCACCACCACACTGGAGTAGGGTATTACACCACAACGGTGTCCTGAACCAGTATAAATCTCGTGTTCTTTGTGTTGCGAGTTTGTTGAGTTAGTTCATGAGATCTAGGCTAAGTTAGGACCCGTATCGATAGGGGGGGGGGGGGTCTTCGCGCGCACCCCAGTGTTCAAACCTTAAGGGTTATGCCAGAACCCGTGATCCAACAGTGATGTATTACGGAATGAGTAAAGAGACTTGCTGTGACGCCCTCGATTCAATCATACACTAATCATACACGCAAATGTGCACGATCAAGATCAAGGACTCACGGGAAGACATCACAACACAACTCTAGACACAAATAAAATAATACAAGCTTTATATTACAAGCCAGGGGCCTCGAGGGCTCGAATACAAACGAGTCAGTGAAAATAGCAATATTTGAGTACAGACATAAGTTAAACAAGGATGCCTTAAGAAGGCTAGCACAAAAGTAACATCGATCGAAAAGGCAAGGCCTCCTGTCTGGGACCTCCTAACTACTCCTGGTCTTCGGCAGCTTCCACGTAGTAGTAGGATCCATCGGGTAGTAGTAGTCGACTGGGTGGCATCTGGCTCCTAGGATCCACCATCTTGTTGCAACAACCGGAAAGAAGAAAGAAGGGGGGAAAGAGGGTAGCAAAGCAACCGTGAGTACTCATCCAAAGTACTCGCAAGTGATACGTCTCCAACGTATCTATAATTTTTGATTGCCCCATGCTATATTATCTACTGCTTTGGACATTATTGGGCTTTATTATCCACTTTTATATTATTTTTGGGACTAACCTATTAACCGGAGGCCCAGCCCAGAATTGCTGTTTTTGCCTGTTTTAGGGTTTCGAAGGAAAGGAATATCAAACGGAGTCCAAACGGAATGAAACCTTCGAGAACGTGATTTTCTCGACGAACAAGACCTGGGAGACTTGGACCCTACGTCAAGAAAGAAAAGAGGAGGCCACGAGGTAGGGGGCGCGCCTGCCTACCCCACGCGCGCCCTCCACCCTCATGGGCCCCCTGTTGCTCCATCGACGTACTCCTTCCTCCTATATATACCTACGTACCTGAAGGAAATATGCCCTAGAGGCAATAATAATGTTATTATTTTATTTCCTTATATCATGATAAATGTTTATTATTCATGCTAGAATTGTATTATTCGGAAACATAATACTTGTGTGAATACATAGACAAACTAAACGTCACTAGTATGCCTCTACTTGACTAGCTCGTTAATCAAAGATGGTTATGTTTCCTAACCATAGACATGTGTTGTCATTTGATTAAACGGGATTACATTATTAGGAGAATGATGTGATTGACATGATCCATTCCATTAGCTTAGCACCCGATCGTTTAATATGTTGCTATTGCTTTCTTCATGACTTATACATGTTCCTATGACTATGAGATTATGCAACTCCCGTTTGCCGGAGGAACACTTTGTGTGCTACCAAACGTCACAACGTAACTGGGTGATTATAAAGGAGCTCTACAGGTGTCTCCAAAGGTAAATGTTGGGTTGGCGTATTTCGAGATTAGGATTTGTCACTCCGATTGTCGGAGAGGTATCTCTGGGCCCTCTCGATAATGCACATCACATAAGCCTTGCAAGCATTGCAACTAATGAGTTAGTTGCGAGATGATGTATTATGAAACGAGTAAAGAGACTTGCCGGTAACGAGATTGAACTAGGTATTGAGATACCGACGATCGAATCTCGGGCAAGTAACATACCGATGACAAAGGGAACAACGTATGTTGTTATGCGGTCTGACCGATAAAGATCTTCGTAGAATATGTAGGAGCCAATATGAGCATCCAGGTTCCGCTATTGGTTATTGACCGGAGACATGTCTTGGTCATGTCTACATTGTTCTCGAACCCGTAGGGTCCGCACGCTTAAGGTTTCGATGACAGTTATATTATGAGTTTATGAGTTTTGATGTACCAAAGTTAGTTCGGAGTCCCGGATGTGATCACAGACATAACGAGGAGTCTCAAAATGGTCGAGACATAAAGATTGATATATTGACGGCTATATTCGGACACCGGAAGTGTTCCGGGTGATTTCGGAGAAAACCGAAGTACCGGAGGGTTACCGGAACTCCCCCAGGAGAAGTAATGGGCCATATGGGCCTTAGTGGAGAAAGAGAAGGGCAGCCAGGGTGGGCCGCGCGCCTCCTCTCCCCCTAGTCCGAATTGGACTAGGAGAAGGGGGGCGGCGCCCCCCTTTCCTTCTCCTTCCCCACTTCCTTCCCCCTCCTAGTAGGAGTCCTACTCCTACTAGGAGGAGGACTCCTCCTTGGCGCGCCTATAGGGCCGGCCGGCCTCCTCCCCTTGCTCCTTTATATACGGGGGCAGGGGGCACCCCTAGACACACAAGTTGATCCACGTGATCATTTTCTTAGCCGTGTGCGGTGCCCCCTTCCACCATAATCCTCGATAATATTGTAGTGGTGCTTAGGCGAAGCCCTGCGACAGTTGAACATCAAGATCGTCACCACGCCGTCGTGCTGACGGAACTCTTCCCCGACACTTTGCTGGATCGGAGTCCGGGGATCGTCATCGAGCTGAACATGTGCTAGAACTCGGAGGTGCCGTACATTCGGTGCTTGGATCGGTTGGATCGGGAAGACGTACAACTACTTCCTCTACGTTGTGTCAACACTTTCGTTGCCGGTCTACGAGGGTACGTAGACAACACTCTCCCCTCTCGTTGCTATGCATCACCATTATCTTGTGTGTGCGTAGGAAAATTTTGAAATTACTATGTTCCCCAACAGTACCCCCAACGATCAGATACGGAGCCAAAACCCTAATTCCACCGCCGTAACTTTCTGTATCCATGAGATCCCATCTTGGGGCCTGTTCCGGAGCTCCGTCGGAGGGGGCATCGATCACGGATGGCTTCTACATCAACACCATAGCCTCTCCGATGAAGTGTGAGTAGTTTACCTCAGACCTACGGGTCCATAGTTAGTAGCTAGATGGCTTCTTCTCTCTTTTTGGATCTCAATACAATATTCTCCCCCTCTCTTGTGGAGAACTATTCGATGTAATCTTCTTTTTGCGGTGTGTTTGTTGAGACCGATGAATTGTGGGTTTTTGATCAAATCTATCTATGAATAATATTTGAATCTTCTCTGAATTCTTTTATGTATGATTGGTTATCTTTGCAAGTCTCTTCGAATTATCAGTTTGGTTTGGCCTACTAGATTGATCTTTCTTGCAATGGGAGAAGTGCTTAGCTTTGGGTTCAATCTTGAGGTGTCCTTTCCCAGTGACAGTAGGGGAAGCAAGGCACGTATTGTATTGTTGCCATCGAGAATAACAAGATTGGGTTTTCTTCATATTGCATGAGTCTATCCCTCTACATCATGTCATCTTGCTTATGGCGTTACTCTGTTTTTAACTTAATACTCTCGATGCATGCTGGATAGCGGTCGATGAGTGGATTAATAGTAGTAGATGCAGGCAGGAGTCGGTCTACTTGTCTCGGACGTGATGCCTATATACATGATCATACCTAGATATTCTCATAACTATGCTCAATTCTGTCAATTGCTCAATAGTAATTTGTTCGCCCACCGTAGAATGCTTATGCTCTCGAGAGAAGCCACTAGTGAAACCTATGGCCCCCGGGTCTATCTTTATCATATTGATCTCCTACTACTTAGTTATTTCCTTGCTATTTACTTTGCCTTTATTTTACTTTGCATCTTTATCATAAAAATACCAAAAATATTATCTTATCATATCTATCAGATCTCACTCTCGTAAGTGGCCTTATAGGGATTGACAACCCCTATTTGCGTTGGTTGCGAGGATTTATTTGTTTTGTGTAGGTACGAGGGACTTGCGCGTAGCCTCCTATTGGATTGATACCTTGGTTCTCAAAAACCAAGGGAAATACTTACGCTACTTTGCTACATCATCCCTTCCTCTTCGGGGAAAACCAACGCAGTGGTCAAGAGGTAGCAGCAAGCAAGGGTCTACGCTACATATGCATCGGTATCAATGAAATGGGTTGTATCTGTGGACTGAACTGCAGAATGCCAGAATAGAGGGAGAGCCTAGTCCTATCGAAGACTAGCATCTTCAGCATCTTCAGCGGTCTTGCAGCATTAGAGGAGTGCAGACTAGCATAAAGTAAAGTAGTAGTAGTGTTATCAACCTCGCCCAGAGATTCTTCCTCGACTCCCTACGAGAAAGCAATCCTAGAGCCATACTATCCACTTATCACCTCAAGTATCCAGTTCTAGTTGTATCGATCGGGATACAACTCCAAGTGTCTGTTACCGTAGGACAGGCTATCGATAGATGTTTTCTTCCCTGCAGGGGTGCACCAACTTACCCACCATGCTCGATTAACTCCGGCCGAACACACTTTCTTGGGTCATGCCCGGCCTCGGCCAAACAATACACCGCAACCCGACCTAGGCTCAATAGAGAGGTCAAGCACGCCGGACTAAACCTATGCCCCCAAGGGTCTTGGGCCATCGCCCCGGGAACTCCTACACGTTGTGTGGGCGGCCGGTGAGCAGACCTAGCTACCTCCTTCAAAAAGGCAGGTGCTTACCAGTCCAACCCGGCATGCGCCGCTCAGTCGCTGACGTATAATAAGCTTCGGCTGATGGATATGACGCAGAACGCCCATACTATGCCCACATGATGGTTAGCGCTATCAGGCCAGAGGCCCCTCAGATCAATTATCCAAAACATAGTGGATTAGGAGCACGCGGTAACGAGCAAAGACTCACGATCGATGTGACCCCATTGCCCCGTCTCGAGGACTTGCGACAAGGGCTAAGAATTCCCGGCCACGCCTCATAAGTATCTCGCGGGCACCTTCCAAGTCAACCCAACTCCACATCACTCGCAATTAAGCTCGCGCGGGTACCCCTTAGGGCCGACGCGCGCGGGTACTCCTCAGGGCCGACCCGTCTTTAGTAACATGGTTCAGTATAAAGTCACAATAACCGTAGTAACTGTGTGTCTAACACCAAGGGGAACCCTGAGGAACCTCGCGAGGTTCTCGTGACGTAAGCCATGATGATCGAGACCAGGCGGGCGCCAGCGCGCATAGCATCCTTGTTTCCTCTTTGGTGCAAAGGGGGCAAGCGTAGGCGCGGAGTACCGAGGCATCAAGCAAAGGTTTCCATATTGGTGCAACAAGACCAAGACCAGAAGGACGGCAAGATGGAGGTCACCATGAAGCCCAGGACGGCGTCACCGCCAGAACCTTTGGCAGGCGAAGACGACCTTTTGTCAGGATAGCTTGTACTAGCTGTCCCCTTTCAAATTCGTCGTTGTTGGCTCCCTTCCCGCTCAATATTTGGGGAGAGGACCAGGGCCTCTATAAATAGGACTAGCCACCACCATAGGCGGGAGAAAATCGAAGATCATCCTCAGCCACACAAGTACACCAAGCACAAGAACACCCCAACCTGAGGAGGTTGTTCTTCCCTTTGTATTGTTCATCCTCAGCCCAAGAGGCAATCCACCACCACCACACTAGAGTAGGGTATTACACCACAACGGTGGCCCGAACCAGTATAAATCTCGTGTTCTTTGTGTTGCGAGTTCGTTGAGTTAGTTCATGAGATCTAGGCTAAGTTAGGACGCGGATCGATAGGGGGGAGATATTTGCGCGCACCCCAGTGTTCAAACCTTAAGGGTTATGCCGGAACCCGTGATCCGACATTTGGCGCACCAGGTAGGTGTGTGCCGGAGTCTTCCTTCTGACGGCTCGCGCTCCACCATCTACACGCCCGCTCCCCATGGCGAATGCCCCTCCAGCTAGATCAACCGGTGCCCACGGTGGCGCTCGAGGGCTCCGAGCCCTCGCCCCACCTTGCGACGGGTGCAGTGGCCACCCAAGTTCAAGCTGGAGATGTCGCCATGCTATGACGGCGCGACGGACCCGTCGGCTTTCCTGCTGGCATACGAGGAGGCCGTCCTGGAAGCTGGGGGCGACGACAAGGTCATGGCCAACTGGTTCCCAATGTCCCTTGCGGGCGCGCCGCGCGCCTGGCTCCTCCACTTCCCGAAGTCTTCTGTCGCCACCTGGGAGGATCTGTGCGGCCTCTTCATCACACGCTTCGGGGAACCAGCGGCCCCCGTTGTCGCATCTCTTCTCGGCGGTTCGCAAGCACCACCCTCAGATCGGCACCTCAAGCCATACCTTCGACAGATCGGCGTCGCCTCCAAGCGTCCGGGGGCTCCGCCCGGCTGGGCTGCGCCTAAGTCCAACCTCACCTTCAACTCGGAGGACCATCCCACCTCCACCGTCGGTTCGGGTGCGCTCCCGATGCTGTGCGCACCCACCATCTACCACGTATCCATCACCAAGACACTCGTTGACGGTGACGCCGGCCTTAGTGTGCTCTTTGTCGAGGCATTCAGCCTCCTTCACGTACCGTTCGAGCGACTCCGCCCCAACAAGCCTTTCTCGGGAGTTGGCGGGGGCCCCGCCCGCTCCCTGGGGCAGATCCGCCTCCCTGTGACCTTCGGCACGCGTGACAACTACCGCACCGAGCTCATCGACTTTGACATCGCCCACATTGGCCTTCCATACAACGCCATGCTCGGGTACCCAGCTTTGGCCCAGTTCATGGCAACACCCCATCCTGCTTACAATCTCATGAAGATGCCGGGGAGCCAGGGTGTCCTCACCATCAAGGGAGACACCAAGGAGGCCCTGGCGGTGCTCAAGCTCACCCTCAAGGCCGTCGCGGCAGCGTGACCCACCGACGCGGATACTTCCAAGGCCAAGGGAGCCGTACCAACCAAGAAGAAGCAGTTCTTCACTCAGGCCAAGGCAGAAACCAAGCAAGTGTTGGTCGAGGAGGACGGGTCCTCAGGGGAAACCTTCACCATAGGCGCCAACCTCGAGCCTACTCAGGAGGAGGCACTAGTGAAGTTTTTGCATGCAAACAAGGAAGTGTTCGCCTGGGAGCCCGACCAGCTGGTAGGGGTCCCAAGAGAGGTAATAGAGCACCACCTGAAGGTGTGCCCCAACGTACTCCCTGTGAAGCAGAAGGCAAGGCGGCAGTCCATGGAGAAGCAAGCTTTCATCGTCCAAGAAACCCGCAAGTTGGAGGCCGCGGGTGTCATTCGCGAGGTTCGTTACCCCGAGTGGCTGGCGAACCCCGTCGTCGTACCCAAGAAAGGCGGGAAGGAGCGGATGTGCGTCGACTTCACCAACCTCAACAAGGCCTGCCCCCAAGATCCGTTCCCGCTTCCGCACAACGACCAGATCGTCGACTCCACCGCCGAGTGCGATTTGCTATGCTTCCTGGATGCATTCTCAGGATATCACCAGATCAAGATGGCGGTAGAATATGTGGAGAAGACGGTCTTCCTGACCCCATGTGGGGTGTACTGCTACACTTGCATGCCGTTCGGACTGTGCAACACGGGCGCAACCTTCCAGCGACTCATGCACATCGCCTTAGGGCAGCAGCTCAGGAGAAATGTTGAAGCCTACGTCGACGACATCGTGGTGAAGTCTCGGGAGGCGGAGACCTTGACCCGAGACCTAGAGGAGACCTTTGAAAGCCTTCGCTAGGTGGACTTGCGGCTCAATCCGGAGAAATGCGTGTTTGGCATCCCTTCCGGCAAGCTGCTGGGTTTCCTGGTGTCCCACAGGGGGATCGAGGCCAACCTAGAAAAGGTGAAGGCCATTGAAGACATGAGTCCACCATAGACCCTGAAGGAAATGCAGAAGCTGGCTGGTCGGGTGACTGCATTGGGGCACTTCATCTCCAAGCTGGGAGAGTGCACCCTGCCCTTCTTCAAGCTGATGAAAAAGAAGGGCCCGTTCAAGTGGACCCTGGAGGCCGACCAAGCTTTCCAAGACCTCAAGAGATACTTGACCAGCCCACCAGTAATGGTGGCGCCACGACCTTGTGAGCCACTAGTGCTCTAACTGGCTGCCACTCCGTACTCAGCCAGCGCGGCCCTGGTGGCGGTTCGAGAAGAACACCAAGCCAAGGGCGCATCGCGTCATGCCACGCCTCCAGCAGAGACGACGAAGGACCAGAAGGGCGCCGCAAGGGCCGAAGCAGCAGCGGCAGAGGGACAGGCCCGGCAGGACAACGCCCCCGAACCCGCGAAGACTTCGGCAAGCGACCAAGCATCTGGGGCTCTACCCCCTCAGGAGGCTCCTCAGCTCCCAAGGGATGCAAACCTCGTCAGCACACCAACCCTCGTCGAGCACCTGGTATACTTCGTCAGCACGGTGTTGAGGGACGCAAGAGCGCGATACCCCATGCCTCAGAAGCTCCTACTCGCACTCCTAGTCGCCTCGCGAAAGCTGCGGTACTACTTCCAGGGCCACCCCATCAAGGTCGTCTTAGCTTACCCATTGGAGAGAGTCCTCAGGAGCCCCAACTCTGCTGGAAGAGTCGCTGAATGGAACATCGAGTTGCAGGCATTCCAGGTGGAGTTCAGTACCACCAAGGTCATCAAGGGTCCGCGCTCGCTGATTTCGTGGCAGAGTGGACAGATGCCCTAGCGTTTGAAGAAGGCGAGGACCGGTCCCTCTCGCCAGGAAGTGAGGCGCCTGATGGCTGGGTCATGTATTTCGATGGCGCCTTCACACGTCAAGGCGCGGGGGCTGGAGCTGTACTCATCTCGCCCACTCAGGACAAGCTCTACTACGCCGTACAGCTCTGCTTCCAGCAAGGCGAGAAGATCTCCAACAACATTGCAGAATACGAGGGCCTCATAGCCGGCCTGAAGGCTGCAGCGGCACTGGGGGTGAAGCGTCTCACCATCAGGGGCGACTCACAGCTCCTCGTCAACTTCTCCAACAAGGTGTACAAGCCGAAGGACGAGCACATGGAGGCATACCTCATGGAGGTGCGCAAGATGGAGAAGCAATTTCTGGGCCTGGAATTGCAGCATGTACCCCGAGGCACCAACAAGGAAGCAGACGACATCACCAGAAGAGCATCCAAGTGACAGCCCCAGGAGCCTGGCATCTTCGAGGAGCGGCTCTTCAAGCCATCAGCAACGCCGCCACTTTCAAGAGCAACTCAGCCTCAGGAGGAACTCCCACAACCGCCAGCCTCAAGAGCTCCAGCCTGCGGCCCGACCTCGAGAGCATGCCTACTCCCAGCGCTCGAGCCCCAGGAGGGATGCTGGACCAAGGAATTCAAGGAATACCTGATACGAGGGGTGCTACCAGAGAAGGAGGAGGACGTGGAGCATGTGGCCTGTCAGGCCACGACATATTGCATCCAGGACGGTGAGTTATACAGAAAGTGACCAAATGACGTTACACTGCGTTGCATCTCCAGGGAACAGGGGAAAGAGCTGATAGCTGACATACACGGCGGAGACTGTGGGCACCACTCGTCGTTGTGAACCCTCATCAGCAAGGCATTCCGAAGTGGATTCTACTGGCCTACGACACTCAACGACGCGGCCGAGCTGGTGAAGTCCTGCGAGGCCTGCCAATTCCACGCCAAGCAGATCCATCAGCTAGCTCAGGGCCTCCATACCATCCCACTCTCATGGCCGTTCACGGTCTGGGGGCTGGATATTCTGGGTCCGTTCCCTCGGGCGCCTGGGGGCTATCATACCTCTACGTTGCCATCGACAAGTTCACCAAGTGGCCGGAAGTTGAAGCCATTCACGCCATCCTAGCTGGCTTTGCAGTCAAGTTCATCAAGGGCCTCGTGAGACGCTTTGGGGTCCCCAACCGCATCATCACCGATAACGGCTTGCAGTTCACTAGTAATCTCTTCAAGTCATATTGTGCTAACCTTGGAACGCAGATCTGCTACGCCTCAGTAGCACACCCCAGGAGCAACGGCCAGGCTGAACGCGCCAACGCGGAGGTCCTGAAAGGCCTCAAGACCAGGACCTTCAAGAAAAAGCTCAAGGCCTGCGGCAGGGGCTGCACAACGAGCTCCAGTCTGTGTTGTGGTCGATCCACACCACCGCCACCAAGCCAACGGGCGAAACCCCGTTCTTCCTCGTCTATGGAGCTGAAGCAGTCCTCCCTCATGAGGTCGAGCATCACTCCGCATGGGTCCTAGCGTTTGATGAGACGTAGCAGGACGCCATGCGAGGGATGGACCTCGTGCCGGGGAAGGAGCGATGCCGTGAAGCTGCACTACGAGCGGCAAGATACCAGCAGGCGCTGCGGCGGTACCACTGCTGCAGCATCCGCTCCAGAACTCTCGAGGTGGGTGACCTCGTCCTAAGGTGGGTGCTCTCCAGGGCGGGGCTGCATAAGCTCTCGCCTATGTAGGAGGGCCCGTTCAAGGTCGTCCACACGTAATAATGAGTGGGGCTGTACACGCCCCGGAGCCTCAGGAGAGCTGCCCTTGGGCCTCGGGGGCTCCCTCCCATGCTGAGTGGCAGCACTTAGCTCCGCGCTGGTGGGAAGACGTCGAAGACTAGACTAGGTGTCGGATGCGGCTTTTCATTTGCTTTCCAAAGTTGGCTCGCCCCTCTTTTAATCGAAGTTTGCTTTCTGGTGTCTATTGCTGGTTCCGTTTTATCGCTTTCTACCTCTGTTTCTGCCTTCGCCTCTTTGGTCGACCTAAACTCTCCCTCGTGTCCCTTGTGAGGGGGCTGGACAGGTACCTTCATGAGCTCCCTCCTTCCGTCTTTTCGCGAGGCACCCTCGACCGAGCCCACAAGCTGGCGCACCTCTCCTGGTTCGTGCCCCATGGGCATGGCGACGCGAAGCACTGAGTCAAGGCCAGCGGCGCCTATAACCAAACCCCGGGTGAGTGATAAACCTCTTACGATTTTTTTGCAGTTCCTAAGCGCATATCAGGTCAAGGAGGCCTCGACAAGCACTAGGAAGCGAGCGCCTCGTGAGGAGGAGGTCACTCAAAACAAGTCGAGCTAAGTTATCCCTACATAAAACGATAATGTTACGACACGGCACAAGAACGACAAACATACCATAGCGATTGGGACCATAGTTCGATATACGCCCCTCCGGGGCCCATTCTAGTTTCTTTTTAATGCAGGAAGGAAAGGAAGAATAAAATAAGCGGCGCCTACAGCGGTCCACGGGCGCAGGCCCCAGCGCCCGCCTGAGCTCAACCAGACCCCTCCTCGCGCTTCACGGAGGCGCAACGACGAGATGACCCGCTACCTCTTCGAAGCGGGCACGACGGTGTGGCGGCTGGTCGTAGCCACCGCTGTTGGAGCTGTCGCTGGGGGAAGAGCTGTCGTAGCCGGACGAGACGCGGTCGGCGCCAAGGGCGAGTTCGCCCCCGTCCTCGTCGTGGCCATCGCCAAGGCCGAGCACCTCCTCACCATCGTTCACCTCGGGGCAGAACCCGACGCGGCGACCATCTTCCCCGAACACCCTCATGTAGAGGGTCGTGTCGCCATTGTGCTTGAAGTGAAGGGTGCACCGTCTGCCCAGACCGCGCGCGCGGGCGAATGTCTGCCAACCGTGGGCCAGAGTTACATTGCCCTTGGCGGAGACCTCGATCGCAACCCAGGAAGCCCTGCTGCAGCAGCCGTCCGCCTGCAGCCAAAGCCCGCCAGGAGCTGAGGCCGGCAGCTCATTGGCAAGGAAGCGCGGGAGCTGAAGCCAGTTGCCGGCCGGGTTCTCCGACCAGACGACGAACTCCAGTAGCATCTCCGCTGAGTGGAAGCGTGGCCGGGGAGGTGGCGCAACCACGGCGCGCCTCCCCTCATCGACGGGACCACCACAACCGGAGCCGCGGCGGGGGTTGCGGTGTGCTTGCAGGGACGGCCGCGTCCACGCTTGGGCACCAGAGAGCTGGGCCCCTCGTGAGGGCTTTCCCCTTCTCCGCGGCGGTGAACCTCCTTGACGGCGTCATTGGTGGCAGGAGAGGAGCAAGGAAGGAGAAGAAGCGAAAGAGGAAGAGGAAATATGGGCGACGGGGGCTCCGCCCCCTCCCATTTATATCAAGAGAAGGCCAACCGGCACCCCCCATGATCACAGGTAATGATGGTCTTCCTTGCATGTCGCAGGGACTTATCACGTTGGGTAGTTGCCGAGGCAGCATGGGGAAGCGGAGACGCCCACGTCAAATCCACCGCCACACGTCGACCGAGGCTGCAGGCTATTGGGGCCCGCGGCACTCTGCACTTGACCCTTGGCTTCACCTCGAAGCCAAGCCCGAGCGCGCCTTGAGCCCTGGGGCTACTGTCGGCGTCCTGGGAACGGGGGTCCCCAGACTTGCCTGCTTGTGGCCCATGGTGTGGCTTTGCTGGCAGTCCTGTATGGCCCATCTTCATCAACAAGGAATCCCTCACGAGGCGGACGATGCAAGACATCCTCAGGAGCAGCCTCCTCAGGCCGGCTCGTGAGGGGCGGAGAGTTCAAGGTCGGGAAAACCTCGCGAGGTTCTCGTGACGTAAGCCATGACGATCAAGACCAAGCAGGCGCCAGCGCGCGTAGCGTCCTTCTTTCCTCTTTGGTCCTAAGGGGGCAAGCGCAGGCGCGGAGTACCGAGGCATCAAGCAAAGGTTTCCATATTGGTGCAACGAGACCAAGACCAGAAGGACGGCAAGACGGCGGTCACCATGGAGCCCAGGACGGCATCACCGCCAGAACCTTTGGCATGCGAAGACCACCTTTTGTCAGGATAGCTTGTACTAGATGTCCCCTTTCAAATTCGCCGTTCTTGGCTCCCTTCCCGCTCAATATTTGGGGAGAGGACCAGGGCCCCTATAAATAGGACTAGCTACCACCATAGGCGGGATAAAATCGAAGATCATCCTCAGCCACACAAGTACACCAAGCATAAGAACACCTCAACCTGAGGAGGCTGTTCTTCCCTTTGTACTGTTCATCCTCAGCCCAAGAGGCAATCCACCACCACCACACTGGAGTAGGGTATTACACCACAATGGTGGCCCGAACCAGTATAAATCTCATGTTCTTTGTGTTGCGGGTTCGTTGAGTTAGTTCGTGAGATCTAGGCTAAGTTAGAACGCAGATCGATAGGGGGGGGATCTTCGCGCGCACCCCAGTGTTCAAACCTTAAGGGTTATGCCGGAACCCGTGATCCGACAGTGATGTATTACGGAACGAGTAAAGAGACTTGTTGTGACACCCTCGATTCAATCGTACACTAATCATACATGCAAATGTGTACGATCAAGATCAAGGACTCACGGGAAGATATCACAACACAACTCTAGACACAAATAAAATAATACAAGCTTTATATTACAAGCCAGGGGCCTCGAGGGCTCGAATACATAAGCTCGAATAGAAACGAGTCAGCGGAAACAACAATATCTGCGTACATACATAAGTTAATCAAGGATGCCTTAAGAAGGCTAGCACAAAAGCAACATTGATCAAAAAGGCAAGGCCTCCTCCCTGGGACCTCCTAACTACTCCTGGTCTTCGGCGGCCTCCATGTAGTAGTAGGATCCATCGGGTAGTATGTCACATCCCTAGCTGCTGGTACTGCCTGGTGTTTTGCATCTTGTTGCATCATGTTTAAATTCTATTTAAGTTGAAATGGGGATTGACCAAACCCTAGCATCAGAAAGAATTCAACTAGGTTCAAATAAAAATATTTTCAATGAACCCAAATTGCCTTCCCAAAAATGTTCATCATCTTTGGATTGGTCTAGAACCTCTGCCAAAAATGGTGCACATTTTTCTAGGACACTTTGGATTTTTGAATTAATCCATAAGTATTTGAATTTGGACATTTAAATCTTATAAATATTTTTAATTGTCCAAATAATCCTAAAAGTACTTGAGGGCTGTTGGGAAATATTTCAAAGGTGCCTAAAATTATTTTCAGGATTTTACCAAGTGCTTTAGTATTTTTACTAAATCAAAAACAACAGTAGTAAATAGAAAAAAACAGAAATAAAAGAGAGAGAGAGAGAGAGAGAGAGAGAGAGAGAGAGAGAGAGAGAGAGACTACCTGTGTTACCTGCGGCCCAACAACCGTGCAGCCACCTGGCCTGGCACTGCTGGCCCAGCCCACCAGGGGCTTGCGTGTCTTCTTCCTCCTCTGCCAGGAGGACAAACAGGTGCGTGGCGAGCGCCGACGCTGCCCTGACCACCTCCTCCTTCCCTGGCCCCTCCTCCCCCTGGACGCCTTTTGTGACGCCACACAACCCCCCCGGACCCTATCACTCTCCCCGCGCTCCCCCCCTCCTCTGCTCTCTCTCCACACGCGCTCGAGCGGAGCTCGTCGCCGCCGTCCGCATGTCCACCGCCGCCCCCATTCCCCGTGGCTGCGTCCACTTGCTCCGCCTCGATGCCGTGAATCTCCAAGCCGAAGAACGTGCCCCGGATGCCCTGCAGCATCACCGCCATCGTCATCTTCCTCACCGCCTCGGCCACCGAACGCGGTCGCCAAATTCGCCGCTGGCAGGACATCCCCGAGCCCACTTACCCTCCCTACGAACTCGCAGTGAGCCCCTGAGTCGTTTCCCCCTTCTTCCCTGGTCGCGTTTGACCTCTAGGCCATAACCCCGCCTTGGTCGAACTCCGGCCGCCGCCCAACTTGCCGTTGTCGCTGCTACACATCGCCCCGCGACCAGTAGGTGCCACCCCTGGATGCGGGCGAGCGAGGGCAACCCACTGGTGCCCTTGGCTTGACCCACTGCCGCCTGTAGCGCCATCTCCACCGTTGCCCGAGCTCCGGCCGCCACCCAAGTGGTCGCCGCCGTAGTTCCCGACCTCCCCTCGCCTAGCCGCCTGCTCTGTTGGATGCGGTGCACGTCCAGCAACCCATAGGGCCAAACCACGAGCCCAATGGTCGCTGGATGGCAAAACCCGACGCCTCCGCCGTGCGGAATGGTTGCCGCCGGCCAGTTTCCGGTGAGGCCGACGTGGCGACATCATTAGTTGCTAATGAGCCTACTAATCACCCCTTTAGAGCCACTGACATGTAGGCCCCACCGCCTATTTAACCAAGGGGTAAAACCCTATTAAATTTTAACCTAAACATAGTGGACCCCGCATGGCAGTTGACCCGCTGACGTCATCGTTGACTGGCCCCACCTGTGTGTGAGACAAACTGGCACCGGGTCACTGACCAGTGGGTCCCACTGGTCAGGTTTGACCTGGACCGGCCCTGTTGACCTCCTGACGTCATAAAGATGCAGTGCTGACGCAATAAGCTATTTTCTAGGTTTAATTTAATCTAGGAAATTCCAGAAAATGTTTAAAACTTCAAAAATTCATAGAAAATCAACCGTAGCTCCAAATGAAATGTTTTATATATGAAAAATGATCAGAAAAATTCAATCTATCCATCTGTACCATTCTCATGCATGTTTGAACAACTTACAGCCACTGTACCTGACAATTTGAATTAATGGCATTTAAGAAAGCACATATGGAATTTGAATTTGAACCTAGTGTTCAAACCAACTCCATTTAACTTGTTGCTAGTTGCATTAGCTCAATCAACAGCATATTGCCATGTCATGATCATGCATCATATTGTTGCATCGCATTGATTGTGTTCTTCCTTGTTTGCCGGTAATTGTCCCCTCTCAGTAGACGATGTTCCGACAATGAGATCGATGACACCGATGAAGAACTATACTATCTTCAGAAGTGCCAGGCAAGCAAAACCCCCTTGTTCATTTCGATACAATCCCACTCTCTCGCTCCTGCTCTCTTTTACCGCATTAGGACAACAACGTTTCAACTGTTACATGCTGTGGTAGCTGAACCCCTTTCCTCTGCATGACCTGTCATTGCCACAGTAAATAGATGAAACCCACTAGCATGAGTAGGAGTTGTTTGAGCCCTGATGTGCCTACTCATTCATGTTTGTTTGTCATGCCTTCTACTGCTTAGAGTTGAGTCAGGTCTAATTCATCGGGGATGAATTGGAATGTGGTGAACATGTCCTACTGTTGAGAGCAAAGGGTGTGAACACGATTTGGTAAAGGTTGCGGTGAGAGGCCATGGAGTACATGGTGGGTAGTCTCATTGCGAGCGTCCTTAGGAACTGAGTTCCATGTTTGTGATCCATGAACAGTTACTACCACACATTGGGCTCCGGGCGCTCCAAGCTCTCTCGACTTATTAATCAACCTGATCTCTGTCCAGGAGTTGCAACTAGTTTCTGGTGTTTGTAGGTAGTGTTAGTAGTCTACCAGGTGGCACTCGGTACAGGTGGGCTTGGGACAGACTAGGCACAGTGGCCCGGTGTACCAAGTGGCACCCAGATGGTGGGCTTGGGAACCCTGCTCACATCGTTTGGGGCCGTGAGAGACACCCCGGCCGGATCTCCTTGCGGATGGAAGCCGAATAGGCGATAAACCTGGACTAGAGACTTGTTGGTTAGCCAGGTTGTGGCTGACTCCCTCGCCAGGCTTCCGCTTGAAGGTTGCTGAGATACACGATGTGTACATGGTGGTAAGTGGCGAGAGCGTGTGTGAAGAAGTACACCCATGTAGGGTTATCATTATCTATTCGAATAGCCGGATTCCTCGGATATGGAAACTTGGACCCCTTGCATAGTTCATAGACAAGTGAAAGTGGATACTCTAAAATGCGCAAGATAAGCGTGAGTGCTATGGATGGCCTTCTCATAGGGAGACGGGAGCGGATCCATAGTGGAGTATTGATATGGTGAATATGTGGACTCGTGTGCGCCACCTCAAAAGAGTTACTTGCAGTCGTAGTTTAGGTTATCCACTGAGTCAAAAGCTGGCTTGCTGTAGTTAAACCCCACCATCCCTTTTGTTGATAATGATGCATATGTAGCTAGTTCTGATGTAAGTCTTGCTGGGTACATTTGTACTCACGTTTGCTTAATTTATGTTTTGCAGAGAGACGTTAGTCTCACTAGTAGTTCCGCTTGGACTTCGATGTTTAGCTTGTTACCTCAGCTACGATCTTGTACCCTTGGGAGGGTCTTGTAGATAGTCAGGCTCCTCAGCCTTCTTCATTTTTAGTTGTCTGTACTTAGATAAGTTAAGCTTCCGCATGTGCTTTGACTTGTATGCTCTGAATATTGGGTCATGAGACCCATGTTTGTAATATCTCGCTCCTCGGAGCCTAATGAATAAATACTTGAGTCATAGAGTTATGTTGTGATGCCATGTTGTATTTACACATATCGAGCATATTGTGTGTATGATTGAAATGCTTGGTATGTGTGGGATCCTACAACCTAGTGGTTTATCCTTGGTAGCCTCTCTTATGGGGAAATGTAGTCTTGTGCTTCCATGAGCCATAGTAGTCCGCTACAGCCCGGTTCACCGGAGTCCTGCTAGCCCAGCACTACTGCTCCGGAGCACTTGACTGGCCGGCATGTGATTCACTTTGTTCCTATGTCTGTCCCTTCAGGGAAATGTCACGCGATGACATCCGGAGTCCTATCTAGCCTGCTATAGCCCGGGTTCCCAGAGTCTTGTTAGCCCAGTGTTACAGCCCGGATTCACACGCTGCTGACCGACATGCTCGATGTTGATTCATGTATGCCTGTCCCCGTAAGTTAGTGCCACTTTAGGTTCACGACTAGTCATGTCGGCCCGGGTTCTCTGTCATATGGATGCTAGCGGCACTATCATATACGTGAGCCAAAAGGCGCAAACGGTCTCGGGCCATGGTAAGGCGACACCCGTGGGAATACCGTGCGTGAGGCCGCAAAGTGATATGAGGTGTTATAGGCTAGATCGGTGTGACTTAGAATCGGGGTCCTGACAGCTTTGGTATCAGAGCCTGACTGCCTGTAGGATTACCAAGCCAAGCTGGTCGAAGTTGAGTCTAGAAATGCTTTAGTTATATAAGGGAATTGATTGTGGATGGGAACGTAAGGCTCTTTTTACTCCTTTACCCTAAGGCCTTCTAATCTGAGTCAACCTCTTCTGTTCTACGGGGGTTAAGAACTAGGCTTCTCTTCTATCTCTTAGGATGACATGTTACTAAACCGTAGTTGCCTAGGATTGTTGAGTTCAAGCCTCAGTTCAGTTCCTACTACTTCCATATGTTCATAGCTGGCCTCAGAACCTTGATGTTGTGATGTTGAGTGGTTATGCCACCATTTTGCAGGATGTCTCAAATCATTTTGAGCATTTACAGCCGTTATGCTGTCCGAGTCATCCCAGGTTTCTAAACAGTCTGATGCATCTGCAAATCCCTTCCTCCCGTTCCTGAAGTCCTTTTTGGCCAGATTAAGCACACTAATCAGTGAGTTGAGGTACTCTATTGCCTTGACATATATGTTGGAGTTGTTATTATGACACTAGGGTATCTTACAATTAGTAATCTAGCCATGTTTGGTGTTCCCAGTATGATGATTCTGGCCACCATTCTCGAAAGCATCTCGTGATGTTATTTAGTTAGTAGGTATTCTACTCCTGGGTTTTGAACCCGAGATTCACCTTACTTCATGTTGTTAGTATTTGTTAGTTCCCTTAAGATATTAGTAACCTTGTGATAGTCCTCGAGGCCCGTGGTATTTCCTTCTTCCAAATACCATGAACCATTAAGGTAGAAGTTCTTTGAACCAAAAGATCACCATTAGAGTACTCCTGAGGAGTTCTCGATTCTATATTGTGACTCTGCTAGTTCTACCTTTCTGCATGGGTCATCCAAAAGAAATATGTTGAACTTGTTCGACATGCCAATCCATGCATTTCCAACTCAGAAAGTTATATGTTCCTTCGAGTTGTTCATCCCTAGTTGTTTTCTGACCTTCATCTATCAATTGATAGTCAAGAGTATGCATGCATTCATTCATCAATGCCTATTATTCTTGTGGTCCGTCAAGCCATTCTATTCCGGAATGACTAGGGGAAACAAACTCTAGTACCTCGTCCATTTCTGGGATTGGGTCAAAGCAGTTGTATCGCAGATCAAAATGCCAATCCAGCTTTTGCTATGTTCTACCTTGGAGTGTTACCATCTTTATGTTAGGAATGTCATGGGAATTGCACCACCTCTTATGCATTCTTGATGCAGTGATACTTCTCACCATCATCATTCATTCCTCGGTCCTCGTGTTGTTGTAACCAGAATGCCGACAAGTGAATTGTGATGTGTGAAATCAATACTCCGAGCAACCCATTGCTTGGTAGTAAATGGACAATATTGTCATTCTTAGCATGTTGGTTATTGAACTACCATTCTAAGATTGATCTTGTTACCTAGTCCATATTTCCTGGTGCACTCTTCGATCAATGAGTTAGGATTGTGTCAACCCCTCGCTCCCTTGATCATATCGTCTTGCCCTGAAAAGCAAGATTGATCTTGAGCTTTGTAACATATCGGTGGTTCGTGATTTTCCGAATATCTTCTCGGAAGTATTACCTGGTTATCACCTGACCGCTATGTTGAGTTTGTGATCAAGTTGATTTTTTCTATAAACCACTATTTCTCCAAGAATCTGTGTTGGATACCCTGAAATAGTTGGTTAATCTAAATAACAACTTGGAGAGTTGGAATATGATAGCCTGTCTGACTTAGTTCATCCCAAAGGGATATCCTTGTGTTTTGATAGTTGCTGAAGCAAGATGATATCTTCATCAATTGGTCCTCGTGATCAGTTGCTGGGTCTATCATCTTGTCAGAACTTTGACTTGAGTATGGACTATCGTCAAGTCAAATCAGAACCAACGATGTTTGTAATGTTGCCTTACTCGTGGTTGGTCCCTCGAGCATACACCATTACATCTTTTGGTTTGACCAATGCTATCACCATGTTCACATGATGGTGGAAGTCCAGTGATATGGAAATTCCGATGAGTTGCTGTTGAGCCCATCAGTAGCATTTTGTCTCTCCCATGATTCATGTTGAACATCAACCTAGTATTGGAAGCTTTGTAAGCAATGCCTTCGTGTTCCATTCATGAAGCTTATGCTTGGATGGAAGAAGTGACTTCCTCAAATTCATGTGCATTTGGAGCAAGTTGCCGCCATGAGTTTGAGAAAGATTGTTTTGTTTCCTCTGGTACCATCCCAAGTTAGTTATGCATGTGTGAATGTATTATATGGTTTGGTAGATTAATTACCTCCACTCCATATGTATTCCCTAGCACACCAAGCCACTGATTGATTTGTTCAAGGAGAAGAAGTTCCTTCTTAAGAGCATGCCTTATGCAAGGACTTTGTTATCCTCGATGATGGTTCCCCACCTGAACTCGGTAGTGTTTTTATTATAAGACTACTACGTGGTCATGCTTGTCTGGGACAACATGATCACATGTGTTAGCAGAACCAGCTCATGTTTTGGAGCTTACTACCATAGTCCATTTCCTGAGAATCTCGCAACGCCATCTCGTCGATTTGTGTTGCAAACTTTCATTTTCTTCTAGACTCGATGGGTCTGGAATATCCTGTTACCAACCAGATCTGAATCTTAGGCAGATATGATGGTTGGAACTTTTCCAAGATCTATGATGTAGGTCCCCGACAAGGTTGATGTTCTGGCCGACACACCTAGCCAGAAGATCTACCATTGTAGTATCTTGATTGAGCTATTTGACCATCTTCTCCATGAGGATTTAGTGTGACTTATTCTTGAAGTTGTTCCTTATGGATCCTTGTGCTCTCAGTTTCTTCGATGATTCTATAACCATTGGAACGTTGGAAACACTCTAGACTGTTGAGTTCTTCCCCAGTTACCAGAATCATTCCCAACATTTGCATTTTGTTTCCAGCTTGCACCTCAGTAGTTGTTGTTCAGGATCATCTTCAAAAGTGGACTTACCATGGGTCCCATCCATTTCTGATGATAAGCTAAAAATCATCCATTGCGTTGTCTTCAACAAGGTAGTCCACATCATCCATCCTAGTCGGAGTATGACATTCTTTCGAACCCCTTCCAACGATCGATTGTGATTACCTCAGGCTGGTATAAAGAGTTTCAATGATCTTTGTATCAAAAGTAATTCTTTTTGCCACTTAAGGGAAATGCTCTACGAGTCACCTTTCCCTAAGGTGCCTCGTTATGGTATTATGGGCAACATAACTCCTTGCTACTTGAAACCCCCTCACCATCTAATTAAGCGTGGAATTGTTGCCTACCTATTGAACCTTTGTCATCAGTTCCTTGCCATTCCCCCTGAGGTGTGTTTGTGTCTCGGCTCAAGATATGTTTCAACGTCTCACTCCATGAGTTGATCCTGAGTATTCGATCTTCGAGGAGATCGATTCCTATAGAGTTTCTTTCTGCCATCATCGTGTTGGATGGAGATCTCGAAAGCAAAGATGTCAAGATTAAATTGAAGCAATGAATCAACATCTTCGAGAAGGACAGTTGGATCACGAAGATCGTGTTAGCTTTGTGTCCCCTCTGTCTTTTTACCTCACATCTTGAATCTCGGGACGAGATTCTTGCTTAGTGGGGGTGAGTTGTCACATCCCTAGCTGCTGGTACTGCCCGGTGTTTTGCATCTTGTTGCATCATGTTTAATTCTATTTAAGTTGAAATGGGTATTGACCAAACCCTAGCATCAGAAAGAATTCAACTAGGTTCAAATAAAAATATTTTCAATGAACCCAAAATGCCTTCCCAAAAATGTTCATCATCTTTGGATTGGTCTTGAACCTCTGCCAAAAATGGTGCACATTTTTCTAGGACACTTTGGATTTTTGAATAAATCCATAAGTATTTGAATTTGGACATTTAAATCTTATAAATATTTTTAATTGTCCAAATAATCCTGAAAGTACTTGAGGGCTGTTGGGAAATACTTGAAAGGTGCCTAAAATTATTTTCAGGATTTTACCAAGTGGTTTAGTATTTTTACTAAATAAAAAACAACAGCAAAAAATAGAAAAAACGGAAATAAAAGAGAGAGAGAGAGACTACCTGTGTTACCTGTGGCCCAACAACCGTGCAGCCACCTGGCCTGACACTGCTGGCCCAGCCCACCAGGGGCTCGGTGAAAGGAAATATGCCCTAGAGGCAATAATAAAGTTATTATTTATTTCCTTATATCATGATAAATGTTTATTATTCATGCTAGAATTGTATTAACCGGAAACATAATACATGTGTGAATACATAGACAAACAGAGTGTCACTAGTATGCCTCTACTTGACTAGCTCGTTGATCAAAGATGGTTATGTTTCCTAACCATAGACATGAGTTGTCATTTGATTAATGGGATCACATCATTAGGAGAATAATGTGATTGACATGACCCATTCCATTAGCTTAGCACCCGATCGTTTAGTATGTTGCTATTGCTTTCTTCATGACTTATACATGTTCCTATGACTATGAGATTATGCAACTCCCGTTTACCGGAGGAACACTTTGTGTGCTACCAAACGTCACAACGTAACTGGGTGATTATAAAGGTGCTCTACAGGTGTCTCCAAAGGTACATGTTGGGTTGGCGTATTTCGAGATTAGGATTTGTCACTCCAATTGTCGGAGAGGTATCTCTGGTCCCTCTCGGTAATGCACATCACTTAAGCCTTGCAAGCAATGCAACTAATGAGTTAGTTGCGAGATGATGTATTATGGAATGAGTAAAGAGACTTGCCGATAACGAGATTGAACTAGGTATTGAGATACCACGATCGAATCTCGGGCAAGTAACATACCGATGACAAAGGGAACAACGTATGTTGTTGTGCGGTCTGACCGATAAAGATCTTTGTAGAATATGTAGGAGCCAATATGAGCATCCAGGTTCCACTATTGTTTATTGACCGGAGACGTGTCTCGGTCATGTCTACATTGTTCTCGAACCCGTAGGGTCCGCACGCTTAACGTTACGATGATAGTTTCATTATGAGTTTATATATTTTGATGTACCGAAGGTTGTTCAGAGTCCCGGATATGATCACGGACATGACGAGGAGTCTCGAAATGGCCGAGACATAAAAATTGATATATTGGACGGCTATATTCGGACATCAGAAGTGTTTCAGGTGATTTCGGAGAAAACCGGAGTGCCGGAAGGGTTACCGGAACCCCCCGGGGAAGTATTGGGCCTTAGTGGGCCTGAGGGGAGAGAGAGGGCAGCAGCCCAGGAGGTGGCGTGCCCCCTCCCATGGGGAGTCCGAATTGGACTAGGGGAGGGGGGCGCGGCCCCTCTTTCCCTCTCCCTCTCCCTCTCTTTCCTTCCCCCTTCTCTCTTCCTAGTTGGACTAGGAAAGGGGAGTCCTACTCCTACTAGGAGGAGGAGTCCCCCTCCTTGGCGCGCCCCAAGGGCCGGCCGGCCTCCCCCCTTTCTCCTTTATATACAGGGCAGGGGGCACCTCTAGACACACAAGTTGATCTTCGTGATCGTTTTCTTAGCCGTGTGCGGTGCCCCCCTCCACCATAATCCTCGATAATATTATAGCGGTGCTTAGGCGAAGCCCTGCGACGGGAGAACATCAAGATCGTCACCACGCTGTCGTGTTGACGAAACTCTTCCCCGACACTTTGCTGGATCGGAGTCTGGGGATCGTCATCGAGCTAAACGTGTGCTAGAACTCGGAGGTGCCGTAGTTTCGGTGCTTGATCGGTCGGGCCGTGAAGACGTACGACTACATCAACCGCGTTGTGCTAACGCTTCCGCTTCCGGTCTACGAGGGTACATAGACAAACTCTCCCCTCTCGTTGCTATGCATCACCATGATCTTGCGTGTGCATAGGAATTTTTTTGAAATTACTACGTTCCCCAACAGTGGCATCCGAGCCTAGGTTTTATGTGTTGATGTTATATGCACGAGTAGAACACAAGTGAGTTGTGGGCGATATAAGTCATACTGCTTACCAGCATGTCATACTTCGGTTTGGCGGTATTGTTGGATGAAGCGGCCGGACCGACATTACGCGTACGCTTACGCGAGACTGGTTCTACCGACGTGCTTTGCACACAGGTGGCTGGTGGGTGTTAGTTTCTCCAACTTTAGTTGAACTGAGTGTGGCTACGCCCGGTCCTTGCGAAGGTTAAAACAGCACCAACTTGACAAACTATCGTTGTGGTTTTGATGCGTAGGTAAGAACGGTTCTTGCTAAGCCCGTAGCAGCCACGTAAAACTTGCAACAACAAAGTAGAGGACGTCTAACTTGTTTTTGCAGGGCATGTTGTGATGTGATATGGTCAAGACGTGATGAGATATAGGTTGTTGTATAATATGATCATGTTTTGTTGAAGTTATCGGCAACTGGCAGAAGCCTTATGGTTGTCTCTTTATTGCATAAGATGCAAGCGCCAAATAATTGCTTTACTTTATCGCTATGCGATAGCAATAGTTGCAAGAGCAATAGTTGGTGAGACGACCATGTGACGACATATTGATATAGATCAAGATGATGGAGATCATGGTGTCATGTCGGTGACGATGGAAATCATGACGATGTTTTGGAGATGGATATCAAAGGCACAAGATGATGATGGCCATATCATGTCACATATTTTGATTGCATGTGATCTTTATCTTTTATGCATCTTATCTTGCTTTGATTGACAGTAGCATTATAAGATGATCTCTCACTAAATTTCAAGATAAAAGTGTTCTCCCTGAGTATGCACCATTGCCAAAGTTCGTCGTGCCCAGACACCACGTGATGATCGGGTGTGATAATCTCTACGTCCATCTACAATGGGTGCAAGCCAGTTTTGCACACGCAGAATACTCAGGTTAAACTTGACGAGCCTAGCATATGCAGATATGGCCTCGGAACACTAAGACCGAAAGGTCGAGCATGAATCATATAGTAGATATGATCAACATAGTGATGTTCACCATTGAAAACTACTCCGTTTCACGTGATGATCGGTTATGGTTTAGTTGATTTGGATCACGTGATCAATTAGAAGATTAGAGGGATGTCTTTCTAAATGGGAGTTCTTAAGTAATATGATTAATTGAACTTTAATTTATCATGAACTTAGTCCTGGTAGTATTAGCATATCTATGTTGTAGATCAATGGCTCGCAATGTTGCTCCCTGTTTAATTTTTATATGTTCCTAGAGAAAACTAAGTTGAAAGATATTAGTAGCAATGATGCGGATTGGATCCGTGATCTGAGGTTTGTCCTCATTGCTGCACAGAAGAATTATGTCCTTGATGCACCGCTAGGTGACAGACCTATTGCAGGAGCAGATACATACGTTATGAACGTTTGGCTAGCCCAATATGATGACTACTTGATAGTTTAATGCACCATGCTTAAACGGCTTAGAATCGGGACTTCAAAGACGTTTTGAACGTCATGGACCATATGAGATGTTCCAGGAGTTGAAGTTAATATTTCAAGCAAATACCCGAGTTGAGAGATATGAAGTCTTCAACAAGTTCTATAGCTAAAAGATGGAGGAGAATAGCTCAAGCAGTGAGCATGTGTTCAGATTGTCTGGGTACTACAATCGCTTGAATCAAGTGGGAGTTAATCTTCCAGATAAAATAGTGATTGACAGAATTCTCTAGTCACCATCACCAAGTTAGTAGAACTTCGTGATGAACTATAGTATGCAAGGGATGATGAAAACGATTCCCGAGCTTTTCATGATGATGAAATCGATGAAGGTAAAAATCAAGAAAGAGCATCAAGTGTTGATGATTAACAAGACCACTAGTTTCACGAAAAGGGCAAAGGGAAAGAAGGGGAACTTCAAGAAGAATGGCAAGCAAGTTGCTACTCAATTGAAGAAGCCCAAGTCTGTACCTAAGCCTGAGACTAAGTGCTTCTACTGCAAAGGGACTGGTCACTGCAAGCGGAACTACCCCAAGTATTTGGCGGATAAGAAGGATGGCAAAGTGAACAAAGGTATATTTGATATACAAATTATTGATGTGTATTTTACTAGTGTTCATAGCAACCCCTCGGTATTTGATACTGGTTCAGTTGCTAAAGAGTAGTAACTCGAAACGGGAGTTGCAGAATGAACATAGACTAGTTAAGGGTGAAGTGACGATGTGTGTTGGAAGTGGTTCCAAGATTGATATGATCATCATCGCACACTCCCTATACTTTCGAGATTAGTGTTGAACCTAAATAAGTGTTATTTGGTGTTTGCGTTGAGCATGAATATGATTTGATCATGTTTATTGCAATACGGTTATTCATTTAAGTAAGAGAATAAATTGTTGTTTTGTTTACATGAATAAAACCTTCTATGGTCATACACCCAATGAAAATGGTTTGTTGGATCTCGATTGTGGTGATACACATTCTCATAATATTGAAGCCAAAAGATGCAAAGTTAATAATGATAGTGCAACTTATTTGTGGCACTGCCGTTTAGGTCATATTGGTGTAAAGCGCATGAAGAAAATCCGTGCTGATGGGCTTTTGGAATCACTTGATTATGAATCAGTTGATGCTTGCGAACCGTGCCTCATGGGCAAGATGACTAAGACTCCATTCTCCAAAACAATGGAGCAAGCAACTGACTTATTGGAAATAATACATACTGATGTATGCAGTCCGATGAATGTTGAGGCTCGCGGCGGGTATCGTTATTTTCTGACCATCATAGATGATTTCAGTAGATATGGGTATATCTACATGATGAAACATAAGTCTGAAACTTTTGAAAAGTTCAAAAACTTCAGAGTGAAGTGGAAAATCATCGTGACAAGAAAATAAAGTTTCTACGATCTGATCGCAGAGACAAATATTTGAATTACAAGTTTGGCCTTCAGTTAAAACAATGTGAAATAGTTTCACTACTCACGCCACCTAGAACACCACAGTGTAATGGTGTGTCCGAACGTCATAATCGTACTTTACTTGATATGGTGCGATCTATGATGTCTCTTACAGATTTACCGCTATCGTTTTGGGGTTATGCATTAGAGACAGCTACATTCACATTAAAAAGGGCACCATCTAAATACGTTGAGGCGACACCGTATGAACTGTGGTTTGGCAAGAAACCAAAGTTGTTGTTTCTTAAAGTTTGAGGTTGCAATGCTTATGTGAGAAAGTTTCAACCTGATAAGCTCAAACCCAAATCGGAGAAGTGCGTCTTCATAGGATACCCAAAAGAAAATGTTGGGTACACCTTCTATCACAGATCCGAAGGCAAGATATTCATTGCTGAGAATGGATCCTTTCTAGAGAAGGAGTTTGTCTCGAAAGAAGTGAGTGGGAGAAAATTAGAACTTGATGAGGTAACTGTACCTGCTCCCTTATTGGAAAGTAGTTCATCACAAAAATCTGTTCCTATGACTACTACACCAATTAGTGAGGAAGCTAATGATGATGATCATGTAACTTCAGATCAAGTTACTACCGAACCTTGTAGGTAAACCAGAGTGAGATCCGCACCAGAGTGGTATGGTAATCCTGTTCTGGAGGTCATGTTACTTGACCATGATGAACCTATGAACTATGAGGAAGCAATGATGAGCCCAGATTCCGCGAAATGGCTTGAGGCCATGAAATCTGAGATGAGATCGATGTATAAGAACAAAGTATGGACTTTGATTGACTTGCCCAAAGATCGGCGAGCCATTGAGATTAAATGGATCTTCAAGAGGAAGACAGACGCTGATAGTAGTGTTACTATCTACAAAGATAGAATAGTCGCAAAAAGGTTTTCGACAAGTTCAAGGTGTTGACCACGATGAGAATTTCTCACTCGTATCTATGCTTAAGTCTGTCCGAATCATGTTAGCTATTGCCGCATTTTATGAAATCTGGCAAATGGATAAACAAAACTGCATTCCTTAATAGGATTTATTAAAGAAGAGTTGTATATGATGCAACCAGAAGGTTTTGTCGATCCTAAAGGTACTAACAAAATATGCAAGCTCCAGCGATCCATCTATGGACTGGTGCAAGCATCTTGGAGTTGGAATATACGCTTTGATAAGTTGATCAAAGCATATAGTTTTATACAGACTTGCGGTGAAGCCTGTATTTACAAGAAAGTGAGTGGGAGCACTACAACATTTCTGATAAGTATATGTATGACGTATTGTTGATCGGAGATGATGTAGAATTATTCTGCAAAGCATAAAGGAATGTTTGAAAGGAGTTTTTTAAAAGAAAGACCTCGGTGAAGCTGCTTACATATTGAGTATCAAGATCTATAGAGATAGATCAAGACGCTTGATAAGTTTTTCAATGAGTACATACCTTGACAAGATTTTGAAGTAGTTCAAAATGGAACAGTCAAAGAAGGAGTTCTTGCCTGTGTTACAAGGTGTGAAGTTGAGTAAGACTCAAAACCCGACCACGGCAGAAGATAGAGAGAGAATGAAAGTCATTCCCTATGCCTCAGCCATAGGTTCTATAAAGTATGCCATGCTGTGTACCAGACCTATTGTATACCCTGCCCTGAGTTCGGCAAAGGAGTACAATAGTGATCTAGGAGTAGATCACTGGACATCGGTCAAAATTATCCTTAGTGTAATAAGGATATGTTTCTCGATTATGGAAGTGACAGAAGGTTCGTCGTAAAGGGTCACGTCAATGCAAATTTTGACACTGATCCAGATGACCCTAAATCTCAATCTGGATACATATTAAAAGTGGGAGCAATTAGCTAGAGTAGCTCTGTGCAGAGCATTGTTGACATAGAAATTTGCAAAATACTTACGGATCTGAATGTGGCAGACCCGTTGACTAAACTTCTCTCACAAGCAAAACATGATCACACCTCAGTACACTTTGGGTGTTAATCACATAGCGATGTGAACTAGATTATTGACTCTAGTAAACCCTTTGGGTGTTGGTCACATGTCGATGTGAACTATGGGTGTTAATCACATGTTGATGTGAACTATTGGTATTAAATCACATGGCGATGTGAACTAGATTATTGACTCTAGTGCAAGTGGGAGACTGAAAGGAAATATGCCCTAGAGGCAATAATAAAGTTATTATTTATTTCCTTATATCATGATAAATGTTTATTATTCATGCTAGAATTGTATTAACCGGAAACATAATACATGTGTGAATACATAGACAAACAGAGTGTCACTAGTATGCCTCTACTTGACTAGCTCGTTGATCAAAGATGGTTATGTTTCCTAACCATAGACATGAGTTGTCATTTGATTAACGGGATCACATCATTAAGAGAATAATGTGATTGACATGACCCATTCCATTAGCTTAGCACCCGATCGTTTAGTATGTTGCTATTGCTTTCTTCATGACTTATACATGTTCCTGTGACTATGAGATTATGCAACTCCCGTTTACCGGAGGAACACTTTGTGTGCTACCAAATGTCACAACGTAACTGGGTGATTATAAAGGTGCTCTACAGGGGTATCCAAAAGGTACATGTTGGGTTGGCGTATTTCGAGATTAGGATTTGTCACTTCAATTGTCGGAGAGGTATCTCTGGGCCCTCTCGGTAATGCACATCACTTAAGCCTTGCAAGAAATGCAACTAATGAGTTAGTTGCGAGATGATGTATTACGGAACGAGTAAAGAGACTTGCCGATAACGAGATTGAACTAGGTATTGAGATACCGATGATCGAATCTCGGGCAAGTAACATACCGATGACAAAGGGAACAACGTATGTTGTTGTGCGGTCTGACCGATAAAGATCTTCGTAGAATATGTAGGAGCCAATATGAGCATCCAGGTTCCGCTATTGGTTATTGACCGGAGATGTGTCTCGGTCATGTCTACATTGTTCTCGAACCCGTAGGGTCCGCACGCTTAACGTTACGATGACAGTTTCATTATGAGTATATATATTTTGATGTACCGAAGATTGTTCGAAGTCCCGGATATGATCACGGACATGACAAGGTGTCTCGAAATGGTCGAGACATAAAAATCGATATATTGGACGGCTATATTCGGACACCGAAAGTGTTTTGGGTGATTTCGGAGAAAACCGGAGTGCCGGAAGGGTTACCGGAACCCCCCGGGGAAGTATTGGGCCTTAGTGGGCCCGAGGGGAGAGAGAGGGCAGCAGCCGAGGAGGTGGCGCGCCCCCTCCCATGGGGAGTCCGAATTGGACTAGGGGAGGGGGGCACGGCCCCTCTTTCCCTCTCCCTCTCCCTCTCTTTCCTTCCCCCTTCTCTCTTCCTAGTTGGACTAGGAAAGGGGAGTCCTACTCCTACAAGGAGGAGGACTCCCCCCTCCTTGGCGCGCCCCAAGGGCCGGCCAGCCTCCCCCTTGCTCCTTTATATACAGGGGTAGGGGGGCACCTCTAGACACACAAGTTGATCTTCGTGATCGTTTTCTTAGCCGTGTGCGGTGCCCCCCTCCACCATAATCCTCAATAATATTGTAGCGGTGCTTAGGCGAAGCCCTGCAACGATAGAACATCAAGATCGTCAACACGCTGTCGTGCTGACGAAACTCTTCCCCGACACTTTGCTGGATCGGAGTCCGGGGATCGTCATCAAGCTGAACATGTGCTAGAACTCGGAGGTGCCGTAGTTTCGGTGCTTGATCGGTCGGGCCGTGAAGACGTACGACTACATCAACCGCGTTGTGCTAACGCTTCCGCTTCCGGTCTACGAGGGTACGTAGAAACACTCTCCCCTCTCGTTGCTATGCATCATCATGATCTTGCGTGTATGTAGGATTTTTTTTTAAATTACTACGTTACCCAACACTCACGTGTCTTCTTCCTCCTCTGCTAGGAGGACAAACAGGTGTGTGGCGAGCGCCGACGCTGCCCTGGCCACCTCCTGCTTCCCTGGCCCCTCCTCCCCCTGGATGCCTTTTGCGACGCCACACAACCCCCCGGACCCTCTCACTCTCCCTGCGCTCCTCCTACTCCTCTGCTCTCTCTCCACACGCGCCTGAGCGGAGCTCGTCGCCGCCGTCCGCCATCCGCATGTCCACCGTCGCCCCCATGCCCCGTGGCTGCGTTCACTTGCTCCGCCTCGACGCTGTGAATTTCCCTACGAACCATCGTCATCTTCCTCACTGCCTCGGCCACCAAACGCCATCGCCGAATTCGCCGCTGGTAGGACGTCCCCGATCCCACTTACCCTCCCTACGAACTCGCGGTGAGCCCCCGAGTCGTTTTCACCTTCTTCCCTGGCTGCGTTTGACCTCTAGGCCATAGCCCCGCCTTGGCCGAACTCCGGCCGCCGCCCAACTTGCCGCCGCCTCTGCTACAGATCGCCCCACGACCAGCAGGTGCCACCCCTGGATGCGGGCGAGCGAGGGCAACCCACTGGTGCCCTTGGCTTGACCCACTGCCGCCTATAGCGCCATCTCCGCCATTGCCCGAGCTCCGGCCGCCGCCCAAGTGGTTGCCGTCATAGTTCCTGACCTCCCCTCGCCTAGCCGCCTGCTCCGTTGGATGCGGTGCACGTCCAGTAGCCCGTAGGGCCAAACCGCGAGCCCAATGGTTGCCGTATGGCAAAACCCGACGCCTCCGCCGTGTGGAATGGTTGCCGCCGGCCAGTTTCCGGCGAGGCCGACGTTGCGACATCATTAGTTGCTAATGAGCCCACTAATCACCCCTCTAGAGCCACTGACATGTAGGCCCCACCGCCTATTTAACCACGGGGTAAAACCCTATTAAATTTTAACCTAAACATAGTGGACCCCGCACGTTAGTTGACCCGCTGACGTCATCGTTGACTGGCCCCACCTGTGTGTGAGACAAACTGGCACCGGGTCACTGACCAGTGGGTCCCACTGGTCAGGTTTGACCTGGACCGGCCCTGTTGACCTCCTGACGTCATAAAGATGCAGTGCTGACGCAATAAGCTATTTTCTAGGTTTAATTTAATCTAGGAAATTCCAGAAAATGTTTAAGACTTCAAAAATTCATAGAAAATCAACCGTAGCTCCAAATGAAATGTTTTATATATGAAAAATGATCAGAAAAATTCAATCTATCCATCTGTACCATTCTCATGCATGTTTGAACAACTTACAGCCACTGTACCTGACAATTTGAATTAATGGCATTTAAGAAAGCACATATGGAATTTGAATTTGAACCTAGTGTTCAAACCAACTCCATTTAACTTGTTGCTAGTTGCATTAGCTCAATCAACAGCATATTGCCATGTCATGATCATGCATCATATTGTTGCATCGCATTGATTGTGTTCTTCCTTGTTTGCCGGTAATTGTCCCCTCTCAGTAGACGATGTTCCGACAATGAGATCGATGACACCGATGAAGAACTATACTATCTTCAGAAGTGCCAGGCAAGCAAAACCCCCTTGTTCATTTCGATACAATCCCACTCTCTCACTCCTGCTCTCTTTTACCGCATTAGGACAACAACGTTTCAACTGTTACATGCTGTGGTAGCTGAACCCCTTTCCTCTGCATGACCTGTCATTGCCACAGTAAATAGATGAAACCCACTAGCATGAGTAGGAGTTGTTTGAGCCCTGATGTGCCTACTCATTCATGTTTGTTTGTCATGCCTTCTACTGCTTAGAGTTGAGTCAGGTCTGATTCATCGGGGATGAATTGGAATGTGGTGAACATGTCCTACTATTGAGAGCTAAGGGTGTGAACACGATTTGGTTAAGGTAGCGGTGAGAGGCCATGGAGGAGTACATGGTGGGTTGTCTCATTGCAGCCGTCCTTAGGAATCGAGTTCTGTGTTTGTGATCCATGAACAGTTACTACCACACATTGGGCTCCGGGCACTCCAAGCTCTCTTGACTTATTAATCAACCTGATCTCTGTCCAGGAGTTGCAACTAGTTTCTGGTGTTTGTAGGTAGTGTTAGTAGTCTACCAGGTGGCACCCGGTACAGGTGGGCTTGGGACACACTAGGCACAGTGTCCCCGTGTACCAAGTGGCACCCGGATGGTGGGCTTGGGAACCCTGCTCACATCGTTTGGGGCCGTGAGTGACACCCCGGCCGGATCTCCTTGCGGATGGAACCCGAATAGGCGATAAACCTGGACTAGAGACTTGTTGGTTAGTCAGGTTGTGGCCGACTCCCTCACCAGGCTTCCACTTGAAGGTTGCCGAGATACACGATGTGTACATGGTGGTAAGTGGCTAGAGCGTGTGTGAAGAAGTACACCCATGCAGGGTTATCATTATCTATTCGAATAGCCGGATTCCTCGGATATGGAAACTTGGACCCCTTGCATAGTTCATAGACAAGTGAAAGTGGATACTCTAAAATGCGCAAGATAAGCGTGAGTGCTATGGATGGCCTTCTCGTAGGGAGACGGGAGCGGATCCATAGTGGAGTATTGATATGGTGAATATGTGGACTCGTGTGCGCCACCTCAAAAGAGTTACTTGCAGTCATAGTTCAGGTTAGCCACTGAGTCAAAAGCTGGCTTGCTGCAGTTAAACCCCACCACCCCTTTTGTTGATAATGATGCATATGTAGCTAGTTCTGATGTAAGTCTTGCTGGGTACATTTGTACTCACGTTTGCTTAATTTATGTTTTGCAGAGAGACATCAGTCTCACTAGTAGTTCCGCTTGGACTTCGACGTTTAGCTTGTTACCTGAGCTACGATCTTGTACCCTTGGGAGGGTCTTGTAGATAGTCAGGCTCCTCAACCTTCTTCATTTTTAGTTGTCTGTACTCAGACAAGTTAAGCTTCCGCATGTGCTTTGACTTGTATGCTCTGAATGTTGGGTCATGAGACCCATGTTTGTAATATCTCGCTCCTCGGAGCCTAATGAATAAATACTTGAGTCGTAGAGTTATGTTGTGATGCCATGTTGTATTTACACATATCGAGCATATTGTGTGTATGATTGAAATGCTTGGTATGTGTGTGATCCGACAACCTAGTTGTTTATCCTTGGTAGCCTCTCTTATGGGGAAATGTAGTCTTGTGCTTCCATGAGCCATAGTAGTCCGCTACAGCCCGGTTCACCGGAGTCCTGCTAGCCCAGCACTACTGCTCCGGAGCACTTGACTGGCCGGCATGTGATTCACTTCGTTCCCGTGTCTGTCCCTTCGGGGAAATGTCACACGGTGACATCCGGAGTCCTGCCTAGCCTGCAACAGCCCGGGTTCCCGGAGTCCTGTTAGCCCAGTGCTACAGCCTGGATTCACACGCTGCTGACCGACATGCTCGATGTTGATTCATGTATGCCTGTCCCCGTAAGTTAGTGCCACTTTGGGTTCCCGACTAGTCATGTCGGTCCGGGTTCTCTGTCATATGGATGCTAGCGACACTATCATATACGTGAGCCAAAAGGCGCAAACGGTCCCGGTCCATGGTAAGGCGACACCCGCGGGAATACCGTGCGTGAGGCCGCAAAGTGATATGAGGTGTTACAGGCTAGATTGGTGTGACTTATAATCGGGGTCCTGACATAGTAGTAGTAGTCGACTGGGTGGCATCTGGCTCCTGGGATCCACCATCTGGTTGCAACAACCGGAAAGAAGAAAGAAGGGGGAAAAGAGGGTAGCAAAGCAACCGTGAGTACTCATCCAAAGTACTTGCAAGCAAGGGTCTACACTACATATGCATCGGTATCAATGAAATGGGTTGTATCTGTGGACTGAACTGCAGAATGCCAGAATAGAGGGAGAGCCTAGTCCTACCGAAGACTAGCATCTTCAGCATCTTCAGTGGTCTTGCAGCATTAGAAGAGTGCGGACTAGCATAAAGTAAAGTAGTAGTAGTGTTATCAACCTCGCCCAGAGATTCTTCCTCGACTCCCTACGAGAAAGCAATCCCAGAGCCATACTATCCAGTTATCACCTCAAGTATCCAGTTCTAGTTGTATCGATCGGGATACAACTCCAAGTGTCTGTTACCATAGGACAGACTATCGATAGATGTTTTCTTCCCTGCAGGGGTGCACCAACTTACCCACCACACTCGATTAACTCTGGCCGAACACACTTTCCTGGGTCATGCTCGGCCTCGGCCAAACAATACGCCGCAACCCGACCTAGGCTTAATAGAGAGGTCAAGCACGCCGGACTAAACCTATGCCCCCAGGGGTCTTGGGACATCACCCTGGGAACTCCTGCACGTTGCGTGGGCGACTGGTGAGCAGACCTAGCTACCTCCTTCAAAAAGGCAGGTGCTTACCAGTCGAACTCAGCACGCGCCGCTCAGTCGTTAACGTCTAATAAGCTTCGACTGATGCATATGACGCAGAACACCCATACTATGCCCACATGATGGTTAGCGCTATCAGGCCAGAGGCCTCTCAGATCAAATATCCAAAACATAGTGGATTAGGAGCATGCGGTAACGAGCAGACACTCACGATCGATGTGACCCCATCGCCCCGTCTCGAGGACTTGCGGCAAGGGCTAAGAATGCCCGACCATGCCTCGTAAGTATCTCGCAGGCAACTTCCAGGTCAACCCGACTCCACATCACTCGCAATTAAGCTCGCGCGGGTACTCCTCAGGGCCGACACGCGCGGGTACCCCTCAGGGCCGACCCATCTTTAGTAACATGGTTCAGTGTAAAGTCATAATAACCATAGTAACTGTGTGTCTAACACCAAGAGGAACCCTGAGGAAGCACCCTCGGTGGATTCCACTCGATGTAATCATCAAGGTGAACGTAAGAGGAACCACCCTCGAGGTTCACACTTGAGGGGTTGCACGACAGAGTCGTATCGGAGTGGTAAAGGGGGAAATCACCCTCGATGACCACGACCGAATAGCTACACTATAGAGATCTCATCAGGAGTGATGTATGAGGTGTCACCCTCGGCATTGATAGTAACTCTACAGAGTCGTACAACTAGGGGGTGATGTGCGGTGTCGGGGCCTGTACGTCGATCACGTTGATCGAGTCATCGAACAAAAAGCGGGGCAACTAGGACAAGGTGGGGGTCACTGATGGACCACTAACCAATCTATACTAAGCAGTTTAGGATAAGCAGGTAAGGTACAATGAGCATGTTACAAAAGCAGGCTATGCATCAGAATAGGATCAAACAATAATAGTGGAAAAATCTAATGCAAGCATGAGAGAATGGAATGGGCGATATCGGGATGATCAAAGGGGGGGGGGGCTTGCCTGGTTGCTCAGATGAGAAGGAGGGGTCGTCGGTGACGTAGTCAATCACAGCGGCATCGACAGCCATCATGGGGTCTACCGAAGAGAAGAGGGGGGAGAAACAGTAAATACATAGCAAGCAAGAGCATAACAGGACAACGGGCAGAGCTAGACGTGTTCTAACATGGTGCTACACGTTACCGGTGAAGGGGATAACATCCGGGAATGCTTTCCCGAAGTTTGGCATTTTTGGCCATACGAACAGGAGGGGAAAGGTTGTTCGCTATGCTAGGGACACATGACAGATGAACAGAGAGCGTATTCGGATTCGTCTCGTCGTTCTGAGCAACTTTCATGTATAAAACTTTTTCATCCGAGTTGCGGATTATTTTCTATGATTTATCGAAGTTTAAAGCATATTTCTATAATTTAAACTAACTCGAAAATTAAAAGGGAAAAGGCTATGGGTACCCAGAAGTGTACCCAGCTAGAGGCACAACGAGGCTAACAGGTGGGGCCCTGTTGACTGCCTAGTCAACAGTCAATAGTGGACTGTTGACTGGTCAACTGACGAGGGGGCCCACCTGTCATTGACTCCAATATTAACATCGTTTTTAATTGTTTTAGTTAACTTAGTTAGCACGTGGGGCCCATTTGTAAGTGTCACATTTTAGTAAAACTAACCTATCCTTTTAATTAGTGATGGGGGCCCATTAGTTAATGGGGGGGGTTAGCGCCTAATCTAAAGGCCACGGGCCTGGTAGCCACCAGCACAGAGGCCGGATCGAAGCATTGTGCGCGTCGGCGACCAGAGGTGCGGTGAGACCGGCCGGCTGGTGCAGCCGCGAGCGGGGAGAGCGGGGTGGAGGCGAAGCCGGCGAGGAGGGGTGGTTGGGGCGTGGCTGCCGGTGCTAGCAGCGGGCGAAGGCAGCGACAATGTCAGGCGAGCAGCGGAAAACAGAGCACGCGCAGGCGGCGGCCTACAACGAGCGGCGATGGTGGAGCTCAACGCCAGGACGGCGAGGGCGCGAGCGGTGGAAGAGTTGGTCGGCCTGGATGGGCTCGACGAGCAGCGGTAGAGCAGCAGGTGGCGGAAGCAAGTAGCAGCAGCGGGCGGGGTTGTCCGGGCGAGCAAGGATGAGGCCAGAGGCGTGTGTGTGCGCGCTATAGGGCGTTGCAGGGAAGCTCGCGAGTCGCGGCGGCTACGGGGAGCACGCGAGCGAGCGCGGACCGGCCACGACAGGCGGGCGTGGGGTGCGGCCACTAGCGGCAGGAGCGGGTTGCGGACGGCGCGAGGGCGGTGGGCGACGACGGCAACACGGCGGGCGGATGCAGTAGAGTAGCAGCGGGCACCAACGACCACTTGGGGAATGCATGTGCGGGGCGCGGCCAAGTAGGGAGAGGCGGGCACGCATGGGCGTGGTCCTGGGTGCGGGAGCGAGATCCGGATGCGGCGACGACGAGTGTGTGATGCGCTATGGGACCTAACCCGGTGTGAAAAGAGGAGGAGAAGGAGCGAAGGCTCACAGGGATGGAGAGGAGGGTCGAAGAGGTCGGAGCTGGTCGGGGATGCGCAGATCAACGACGAGGCAGGAGCATTGGCCAATGCAGGGGATCGACTGTCGTGACAGCACGAGGCCTTCTCGGCTCCGAACCGGCCTCGAGACCGATGTAGAAGACAATGGCGGTCTTCCTGGACAGGCCTGCACGGCGAGGGGAGGATCCAGGGCGCCTCAACGGTGATGGCGCAGTGACGAGCACACATGGGCGAGTAAAACTGAGGGGGAAGAGGGAAAGCGAAGGGGATTGGGCATGCTAGGGTTTGGCAGCGGAGGGAGGAGGCATCGAGGGCGGCCTTATCCATCGGGGGAAGCCATAGGATGACCAGCACGTGGCAATCCCGGCCATGGACACGGCGTGCCCGTCCATGGAGCCTCTGGTGAACAGAGGGAGAAGGAGGCACTGGGCTGGGCCTGCACTGTAGCCAGTGGGCTAGAGTGTACCGTGGGGCTTTTAGTTTTATACCTTTTCTTTTCTTTTAGTATTTTTCCAATAGCTTTGCATTTTCTTTTAGCCACAAATGACTTTGCAAAATTATGCCACTGGCCAAAACAAATTCAAAGAAATATTGCGCATTGCCATAAAAAGTTTGGAATCTAATTGAAGTTATTAGAATTTTGCTTAAATGGAAAAGCAATTAATTTGCTGATTTGGCACTATTTTAAATTGCTATATTCCATCTTGGCTTGGAGGTGATGTTGTATTCCTTAACAATTAAATGTTATGGAATTTTGGGTAAAAGGTGAACTATTTGCAGCAACTTTTGCGCAATGATACGTCTCCAACGTATCTATAATTTATGAAGTATTCATGCTATTATATTATCAACCTTGGATGTTTTATATGTATTTATATGCTATTTTATATGGTTTTTGGGACTAACCTACTAACCTAGAGCCCAGTGCCAGTTTCTGTTTTTTCCTTGTTTTTGAGTTTTACAGAAAAGGAATATCAAATGGACTCCAATTGATGTGCCAATTTTTGACGATTTTTATGGACCAAAATAATACCCCGGAGTAAAAGAGTTGGGCCAGGAGAGTCCCGGGGCGTCCACGAGGGTGGGGGCGCGCCCACCCCCCAGGTGCGTGGGCCTGCCTCATGGACGCCTCGGGCACCTCCTTGACGTGAGACCGATGCCAAAAATTCCTATAAATACAGAAACCTTGAAAAATTAACCTAGATCGGGAGTTCCGCCGCCAGAAGCCCCTGTAGCCACCGAAAACCAATCTAGGCCATCATCACCGGAGGGCATGGAGGAAGATCCCGGAGGGGCCATCATCACCATGAAGGCCAAGGACCAGAGGGGAGACCTCTACCCATCCAGTGGGGAGGCCATGGAGGAGGAAGCACAAGGGGGAGAACCTCTCCTCCTCTCTCTTGGTGGCACCGCACTGCCATCTAGAGGGGAATCATTGCCGCGGTGATCGTCTTCATCAACATCACCATCATCATCACCATCCTCATCTCTTTTACGCAGTCCACTCCCCTGCACCCCGCTATAATCCCTACTTGAACATGGTGCTTTATGCCACATATTATGATCCAATGATGTGTCGCCATCCTATGATCTTTTGAGTAGATATCCTTTGTCTTTAGGTTGATTGATGATCTAGATTGGTATGAGTTGTATGTTTTACTTTGGTGCTGTCCTATGGTGCCCTCCGTGTCGCTCAAGCGTGAGGGATTCCCGCTGTAGGGTGTTGCAATACGTTCACGATTCTCTTATAGTGGGTTGGTGAGTGACTGAAACACAAACCCGAGTAAGGGGGTTGTTGCGTATGGGAATAAAGAGGACTTGATGCTTTAATGCTATGGTTGGGTTTTACCTTAATGATCTTTAATAGTTGCGGATGCTTGCTAGAGTTCCAATCATAAGTGCATATGATCCAAGTAGAGAAAGTATGTTAGCTTATGTCTCTCCCTCATATGAAATTGCAATAGTGATTACCGGTCTTGTTAACGATTGCCTAGGACAATTCCGCACACCAATCCACCATTATTCCACACTCGCTATTTATAATATTTAGTAGTATATTCTAACTTTATGCTAATAGTACCTACTTTTATATTTTAGCTCTCTGATATCATACAAAGTTATCCACTTGATACCCACAACGTAGTTTTATTTCTCGTTTCTAGTTGGAAGCAAACGTTCGGTGTACGTAGAGTCATATCAGTGGCAGATAGAGCTTGAGAGAATATTGATCTTACCTTTAGCTCCTTATGGGTTCGACACTCCATACTTATCACTTCCACATTTGGAAATTGCTACGATGATTCCCTGCACTTGGGGATTATCACGCAACTCCATATTTCACTTGCAAATTGAATTTGATTTGAAAGTGGAAATTTCAAAGGATATTTGAATCAAAGGTGATCAAGCACTGTTTAGTAAAATGATTAGCTTAATCACAGAGGGTTACTGTAGTATGAAGCTAGGGGTGTTACAAATCTCCTCCACTACAAGAAATCTCGTCCCGAGATTTAAGGGGTGGAGTAAGGGGGAAAGACTCGAGAAGGACGGAGCTCAACACAAGATAGGTAGGGGCTATCTCACGAATGTGGCATAGAGGTATCTCTTGAGTTGAAATTCAAGAAAGTCATCGAGAGCAAGGTAAGAAGTTGCAATAAGAAGCTTCAAGCGGTTAGGCAATCATTTGATGTCTTAAATAGGGTGTGAAAGGGGCTCAGAGCATCAAGAATAAGTATTGCATCTGATATCAGAATAGATCACAAGGAAGGTGGTTCGTGAATTACATACGAAGCCAAGCGTGAGGTATAACTTAGAAAACAGGGATGTACACGAGAGTCAGGTTTCGATCCTGTGGAACTGTGGGTTATGGGCCCACCATGCAGGTTAAAAGTACGGAGGACGCTGGCATCTTACATTGTCATGACAACAATGCATGTTAGAGGATAGCCTGTCAGTTATGTTGACAACAATGTTGGTACCAAGGGTGAGGGGCAGAGAGAACCATTTTCCTGCTCGCAAGGCGAGGCGGACCAATAGGTAAGGTTCTCGTCCATCGGTGGTTACCGGAATGTCATCAACACTAGTAACAAGGTCTTACTGACAGAGTTGTACACCGAGGTGTTTACATAAGCAGGAAAATATTACTGCTTAGATCATATAGAACACAAGAAAGGTTAAACAAAACAATGAAAAGGAAAAATGTGTTTAAACCCAAATATCAGGGGTATGTCTTTTCCCAAGGACAAGAAGAGTATGGTATAAATGACAAGACATTCAATACATAACCATTTAGATAAAGGGGCAATGAAGAACATGAGGTTTACCCATACAACAGTGCTTGGATAATAGAACAAGAACTAGTTAGCATCGCGCTTCCAATGTTCCTTTTGATGATCAGAATACCACAGTCATGCTTCGGGGTAGCAACAATATGGTCAGCAGGTAAAGGTCAGATTTGGAAACACAAGGTTCCATCGAGAATTTTTAGAACACCTCATGCAATTTTACCAGGAAAAAGATGAGAATGTGGCTGATGGGTTCAACAGCAATCCATCGACATGTCACAAAGGATGTATTTCCAAAATTTATATGAACACGTTTTTTTTGGGGGGGGAGACAAGAATGTTGCCGATGATAACACAAATAATCGAGGGGTAAGGATGGTATTTCTCACCATGAATTCGACTGATATCTCGGAAGAGCTCAAAATGTTGATGATGATCATGACACATTTGTCGAGAGCTTTCATGAAGATGTAATCAATTGGCGATGACATCAAGTCAAAAGAATGATGAAGTGAAAGGTTATTGCAACCACATGTATGACACAAACTCGAAACCAAGCTTGTTTTTCAAGGCAAAAATGATATGACAAGGAAGAGCGACGTAAGCTTAGCTCATCGACGAAAATTGTGCTCTGGGAAGGACCAGGTAGCACAGTTAAAATTTAGCACGATAATGATATAGGCAATCAGGCTAGGAATGACTTAAAGTATTATTAAACTCGTAAGCAATGAAAATTACTTAGAGTTATTGAGTAGGAGTGCAGAATCAATCCACCTATCGGTGTTCTCGAGTGATTAATAACTCAGAACTCGGGGAACTTGAAATCAATGAGAAGCAATACTAGAAGAATACTCATAGGAATCAACACCAATGTTTGTTATTCTCGAGATACCAGAGGGTAATACTCGAAGGTAGAGTAGAATAGATGCTTGATAGGTGAAATGATCTGCAGAAGACAAGTACTTTAACTAGTCCGAGAAATGGGATCAAAGAATAACAATATGGCCGAAACCATGATTGCAAAAGATCAAATCCCAGATACCGGATGATATTATATCAAGGAAGTTATTATTACAAGAAGCTCCCATGATAGGATCTACATCGTGTCCATGGGCATGAACACAAAGTTCTAGGTCAACTCCCACTTCTTCAATGCATAACCTCTTGTTTACTTCTCGCTTTTGACGAAGTTGTAGTGTAGAAATTTTTATCAAGCGTAACACCAGTAGAGTATGACCCATAGAAATTTTTGGTTCACACAAATTAGGGAAAGCATTAGTTCAATCCGTCGGGGCATCTTAGAAACATTTGCAAAAACTTCAGAGGTAATTAACTCAAGCTTGGAAGCAGAGCATGGTAGACAAAGTAGGGGATACAATTTACCAAAGACATTATGTATCAGGGAAGAATTCACAAGATGATTAAATATGAAGGACACTGTCGAATGGTAGTCCAACAAAGGATCTGATGACCCATAATAGAGCTGATGTGGGTATCGGTACCCAATCAGACGAAGAAAGAATGCAAGGAGATGAGATTATAGAAACATCTGACTAACTCAAAGTTTAATTAACAAAGGAATTATGATTTCCAAAAATGAAGGATCAGAAGCAGACGCTCTGATCAAATGATGGGCAAGTTGAATAGAATTAGAACGGCAATCAACTAAGGTTTAATTTTCCGAGAACTAGCTCCTATTTAAAATATCGCCTGAGCCAAAAGTAAAATTTCCAAGGATCAATTGAAGACTGCGAGTAATTGCACACATGTTGAATCAAAGGCTCAGAATGACAACTACAAAGGATTTTTAATGAATATTGTTATACATATGGAATTAACCATAATGCAAGCAGGTAAAACTTTCTAGAGCAATAGGTTGCTGAGGATTTTCGAAAGACTGAATAGCATTTCGAAGAAATTGGTGAAACGCATGAACAACTGGGGATAAACGAACTCTCGGTAAGTGTGAGGAATTATTCGTCGGGGTATTCATGCGGCAAAGAGCTTTAAGGCAGTTGCACAAGGGACTCTTAGAACAACGGAGAGTATTTCGAGGCATCTTGTGATAACAAGAGCAACAGGGAATGAATGCATATATGGCAAGTGTATTAGTTATACACAAGGATATATCAGTGGCAGGGAATTGCAAAAGCGATGAGTACAAGTATCGAGAGAACATCGGAGAGTATCTTAGGAATCTTCTGGTGAAGCAAGTGATCATCTGGACTGAAGGGGCTCTTCGGGAGAATGTATTTTCGAGAACCTAAAGTTAGATTTTAGCAAAATCATTTAACCTGAATAGAAGAGAGATCATAATCCCATAGTATATATGAGGAATAAAAGATCCTGACACCACCCAATGGTGACATGGGCCCGTAAGCCACACAACCATGTTAGTAAAAGTTTTTCAATGACTAGACTCAACTTCGGCCAGGTAGTGTGAAAAGGGGAGTCCTACAGGCAGTCGACTCTGATACCAACCTGTGACGCCCTCGATTCAATCATACACTAATCATACATGCAAATGTGTACGATCAAGATCAAGGACTCATGGGAAGATATCACAACACAACTCTAGACACAAATGAAATAATACAAGCTTTATATTACAAGCCAGGGGCCTCGAGGGCTCGAATACATAAGCTCGAATACAAACGAGTCAGTGGAAACAACAATATCTGAGTACATACATAAGTTAAACAAGGATGCCTTAAGAAGGCTAGCACAAAAGCAACATCGATCGAAAAGGCAAGGCCTCCTGCCTGGGACCTCCTAACTACTCCTGGTCTTTGGCGGCCTCCATGTAGTAGTAGGATCCATTGGGTAGTAGTAGTCGACTGGGTGGCATCTAGCTCCTGGGATCCACCATCTGGTTGATACAACCGGAAAGAAGAAAGAAGGGGGAAAAGAGGGTAGCAAAGCAACCGTGAGTACTTATCGAGCATACTCGCAAGCAAGGGTCTACACTACATATGCATCGGTATCAATGAAATGGGTTGTATCTATGGACTGAACTGCAGAATGCCAGAATAGAGGGAGAGCCTAGTCCTATCGAAGACTAGCATCTTCAGCATCTTCAGCGGTCTTGCAGAGTGTAGACTAGCATAAAGTAAAGTAGTAGTAGTGTTATCAACCTCGCCCATAGATTCTTCCTCGACTCCCTACGAGAAAGCAATCCCAGAGCCATACTATCCAGTTATCACCTCAAGTATCCAGTTCTAGTTGTATCGATCGGGATACAACTCCAAGTGTCTGTTACCGTAGGATAGGCTATCAATAGATGTTTTCTTCCTTGCAGGGGTGCACCAAACTTACCCACCACGCTCGATTAACTCCGGTCGGACACACTTTCCTGGGTCATGCCCGGCCTTGGCCAAACAATACGCCGCAACCCGACCTAGGCTTAATAGAGAGGTCAAGCATGCGCAGACTAAACCTATGCCCCCAGGGTTCTTGGGCCATCGCCCCGGGAACTCCTGCACGTTGCATGGGCGGTCGGTGAGAAGACCTAGCTACCTCCTTTAAAAAGGTAGGTGCTTACCAGTCCAACCCGGCGCGAGCCGCTCAGTCGCTGACGTCTAATAAGCTTCGGCTGATGCATACGACGCAGAACGCCCATACTATGCCCACGTGATGGTTAGCGCTATCAGGACAGAGGCCCCTCGGATCAAATATCCAAAACTAGTGGATTAGGAGCACGCGGTAACGAGCAGAGACTCACGATCGATGTGACCCCATTGCCCCGTCTCGAGGACTTGTGGCAAGGGCTAAGAATTCCTGACCACGCCTCATAAGTATCTCGCGGGCACCTTCCAGGTCAAACCGACTCCACATCACTCGCAATGAAGCTCGCGCGGGTACCCCTCAGGGCCGACCCGTCTTTAGTAACATGGTTCAGTGTAAAGTCATAATAACCATAGTAACTGTGTGTCTAACACCAAGGGGAACCCTGAGGAACCACCCTAGGTGGATTCCACTCGATGTAATCATCAAGGTGAACGTAAGAGGAACCACCCTCGAGGTTCACACTTGAGGGGTTGCATGACAGAGTCGTATCAGAGTGGTTAAGGAGGAAATCACCCTCGATGACCACAACCGAATAGCTACACTACAAAGATCTCATCAGGAGTGATGTATGAGGTGTCACCCTCGGCACTCGATAGTAACTCTACAGAGTCGTACAACTAGGGGGTGATGTGCGGTGTCGGGGCCTGGATGTCGATCACGTTGATCGAGTCATCGAACAAAAGGCGGGGCAACTAGGACAAGGTGGGGGTCACTGATGGACCACTAACCAATCTATACTAAGCAGTTTAGGATAAGTAGGTTTGGTACAATGAGCATGTTACAAAAGTAGGCTATGCATCAGAATAGGAGCAAACAATAACAGTGGCAAAATCTAATGCAAGCATGAGAGAATGGAATGGGTGATATCGGTATGATTAAAGGGGGGACTTGCTTGGTTGCTCAGACGAGAAGGAGGGGTCTTCGATGACGTAGTCAATCACAGCGGCATCGGCAACCATCACGGGGTCTATCAAAGAGAAGAGGGGGAGAAACAGTAAATACATAGCAAGCAAGAGCAAAACAGGACAGCAGGGAGAGCTAGACATGTTCTAATGTGGTGCTACATGTTATCGGCGAAGGGGATAACATCCGGGAATGCTTTCCCGAAGTTTGGCATTTTCGGACATACGAACAGGAGGGGAAATGTTGCATGTTGGCTATGCTAGGGGCACGTGACAGATGAATGGAGAGCATATTCGGATTCGTCTCGTCGTTCTGAGCAACTTTCATGTATAAAACTATTTCATCTGAGTTGCGGATTATTTTCTATGATTTATCGAAGTTTAAAGCATATTTCTGTAATTTAAACTAACTCAAAAATTAAAAGGGAAAAGGCTATGGGTACCTAGAAGTGTACCCAGCTAGAGGCATGATACTTCTCCAACGTATCTATAATTTTTGATTGCTCCATGCTATATTATGTACTGTTTTAGACATTATTGGGCTTTATTTTCCACTTTTATATTATTTTTGGGACTAACCTATTAACCGGAGGCCCATCCCAGAATTGCTGTTTTTTGCGTGTTTTAGGGTTTCGAAGAAAAGGAATATCAAATAGAGTCCAAACGGAATGAAACCTTCGGAAACGAGATTTTCTCATCAGATAAGATCCAGGAGACTTGGACCCTCCGTCAAGAAAGCCACGAGGTGCTCACGAGGGTAGGGGGCGCCCCCCTAGGGCGCGCCCCCTGCCTCGTGGGCCCCTCGAAGCTCCACCGACGTACTTCTTCCTCCTATATATATCCACGTACCCCCAAACGATCGGAGACGAAGCCAAAAAACCTAATTCCACCGCCACAACTTTCTGTATCCATGAGATCCCATCTTGGGGCCTGTTCTGGAGCTCCGCCTGAGGAGGCATCGATCATGGAGGGCTTCTACATCATCATCCAAGCTCCTCCGATGAAGTGTGAGTAGTTTACTTTAGACCTACGGGTCCATAGCTAGTAGCTAGATGGCTTCTTCTCTCTTTTTGGATCTCAATACAATGTTCCCCCCTCTCTCGTGGAGATCTGTTCGATGTAATCTTCTTTCTGCGGTGTGTTTCTTAAGACCGATGAATTGTGGGTTTATGATCAAGTCTATCTATGAATAATATTTGAATCTTCTCTGAATTCTTTTATGTATGATTGGTAATCTTTGCAAGTCTCTTCGAATTATCAGTTTGGTTTGGCCTACTAGATTGGTTGTTCTTGCCATGGGAGAACTGCTTAGCTTTGGGTTCAATCTTGCGGTGTCCTTTCCCAGTGACAGAAGGGGCAGCAAGGTACGTATTGTATTGTTGCCATCGAGGATAACAAGATGGGGTTTTTATCATATTGCATGAAACTATCGCTCTACATCATGTCATCTTGCTTAAGGCGTTACTCTGTTTTTAACTTAATACTCTAGATGCATGCTGGATAGCGGTCGATGAGTGGAGTAATAGTAGTAGATGCAGAATCGTTTCGGTCTACTTGTCTCGGACATGATGCCTATATACATGATCATACCTAGATATTCTCATAACTATGCTCAATTCTGTCAATTGCTCAACAGTAATTTGTTCACCCACCGTAGAATGCTTATGCTCTTGAGAGAAGCCACTAGTGAAACCTATGGCCCCCGGGTCTCTTTCTCATCATATCAATCTCCATCACTTTACTATTGCTTTGCTTTTACTTTGCTTTTACTTTATTTACTTTGCATCTCTATACCAAAAATACCAAAAAAATATTATTTATCATCTCTATCAGATCTCACTTTTGTAAGTGACCATGAAGGGATTGACAACCCCTAAGCACGTTGGTTGCGTTGAGCTATTGTTTTTGTGTAGGTATGAGGGACTCGAGCATAGCCTCCTACTGGATTGATACCTTGGTTCTCAAAAACTGAGGGAAATACTTACTCTACTTTGCTGCATCATCCCTTCCTCTTCGGGGAAATCCAACGCAGTGCTCAAGAGGTAGCAAGAAGAATTTCTGGCGCCGTTGCCGGGGAGTCTGCGCAAAAGTCAACATACCAAGTACCCATCACAATCCCTATCTCCCGCATTACATTATTTGCCATTTGCCTCTCGTTTCCTCTCCCCCACTTCACGCTTGCCATTTTATTCGCCCTCTCTCTATATACTCCCTCTCTATTTGCCTCTTTTGCCCGTTTGCTCTTCTTTGCTCGTGTGTTGGATTGCTTGTTTGTCGCGATTGCTCAAGATAATACTAAATTGTGTGACTTCACCAATACCAACAATAATGATTTCCTTAGCACTCCGATTGCTCCTCTTACCGATGCTGAGTCTTGTGAAATTAATATTGCTTTGTTGAATCTTGTCATGAAAGATCCGTTCTCCGGCCTTCCTAGTGAAGATGCCGCTACACATCTTAATAGCTTCGTTGATTTGTGTGACATGCAAAAGAAAAAAGATGTCGATAATGATATTGTTAAATTGAAGCTATTTCCTTTTTCGCTTAGAGATCGTGCTAAAGCTTGGTTTTCATCTTTGCCTAAAACTAGTATTGATTCATGGAACAAGTGCAAAGATGCTTTTATCTCTAAGTATTTTCCTCCCGCTAAGATTATCTCTCTTAGAAATGATATTATGAATTTTAAACAACTTGATCATGAACATGTTGCACAAGCTTGGGAGAGAATGAAATTAATGATACATAATTGCCCTACTCATGGTTTGAATTTGTGAATGATTATACAAAATTTTTATGTTGGATTGAATTTTGCTTCTAGAAATCATTTAGATTTGGCCGCGGGAGGCAATTTTATGGAAATCACTTTAGGAGAAGCTACTAAACTCCTAGATAATATTATGGTTAATTATTCTCAATGGCATACTGAAAGATCTACTAAAAAGGTGCATGCGATATAAGAAATTAATGTTTTGAGTGGAAAGATGGATGAACTTATGAAATTATTTGCTAATAAGAGTGTTTCTTCTGTGCCCTTGTCTACTTTGATTGAGAATAATAATGAATCTATGGATGTGAATTTTGTTGGTAGGAATAATTTTGGTAACAACGCGTAGAGAGGAAATTTCAATCCTAGGCCTTACCCTAGTAATCCCTCTAATAATTATGGTAATTCCTACAACAATTCTTATGGAAATTATAATAAGATGCCCTCTGATTTTGAATCTAATATTAAAGAATTTATTTCTTTGCAAAAGAATTTTAATGCTATGATCGAAGAAAAAAATACTTAAGATTGATGATTTGGCTAGGAACGTTGATAGAATTGCTCTTGATGTTGATTTTTTGAAACTTAGATCTATTCCACCTAAGCATGATATCAATGAGTCTCTCAAAGCCATGAGAATTTCCATTGATGAGTGCAAAGAAAGAACGCTAGGATGCATGCTAAGAAGGATGCCTTTATAAAAGCGTGTTCTTCTAGTTACTATGAAAATAATGATGAAGATCTAAAAGTTATTGATGTGTCCCCTATTAAATCTTTGTTTTGCAATATGAATATTGATAATGACGGGACTGAATATGATCCACCTTTAGCTAGAAGGCGTTCTATGAATTCAGAATTTGTTGATCTTGATCCTAAATTTGATAAAAGTGGGATTGAAGAAATTAAAACCCTAGATGTTGCTAAACCCACTATTATGGATTTCAAGGAATTTAACTATGAAAATTGCTCTTTGATTGATTGTATTTCCTTGTTGCAATCCGTGCTAAAATCTCCTCACGCTTATAGTCAAAATAAAGCGTTTACTAAACATATCGTTGATGCCTTGATGCAATCTTATGAAGAAAAACTTGAATTGGAAGTTTATATCCCTAGAAAACTTTATGATGAGTGGGAACCAACTGTTAAAATTAAAATTAAAAATTATGAGTTTTATGCTTTGTGTGATTTGGGTGCTAGTGTCTCTACTATTCCCAAAACTTTGTGTGATTTACTAGATTTCCGTAATTTTGATGATTGCTCTCTAAACTTGCATCTTGTGGATTCCACTATTAAGAAACCTATGGGAAGAATTAATTATGTTCTTATTGTTTCTAATAGGAATTATGTGCCCGTAGATTTTATCGTTCTTGATATAGATTGCAATCCTTCTTGCCCTATTATTCTTGGTAGACCTTTCCTTAGAACGGTTGGTGCAATTATTGATATGAAGGAAGGGAATATTAGATTTCAATTTTCATTAAAAAAGGGCATGGAACACTTACCTAGAAAGAAAATAAAATTACCATATGAATCTATCATGAGATCCACTTATGGATTGCCTACCAAAGATGGCAATACCTTGATCTATTCTTGCTTGTTATGCCTAGCTAGGGGCGTTAAACGATAGCGCTTGTTGGGAGGCAACCCAATTTTATTTTTATTAATTGCTTCTTGCTCCTCATTAGTAATAAATAAATTATCTAGCCTCTGTTTTGGTTGTGTTTTTTGTGTTTAATTAGTGTTAGAACCGTTGGGAAGACTTGGGGAAAGTCTTGTTGAACTTGCTGTAAAAATAGAAACTTTAGCGCTCACGAGAACTGCTGTCATTTTTATTTGGAAAGTTATATTTAGTTAATTATTTTTTCATATGATTAATAGATAAATTCCTCACGTCCAGAAATTTATTTTAGAATTTTTAGGGTTCCAGATCTTGCGCTAGCTACAGATTACTACAGACTGTTCTGTTTTTGACAGATTCTGTTTTTCGTGTGTTGTTTGCTTATTTTGATGAATCTATGGCTAGTAAAATAGTTTATAATCCATAGAGAAGTTGGAATACAGTAGGTTTAACACCAATATAAATAAAGAATGATTTCATTACAGTACCTTGAAGTGGTCTTTTGTTTTCTTTCGCTAACGGAACTCATGAGTTTTCTACCTAAAGTTTTGTGTTGTGAAGTTTTCAAGTTTTGGGTAAAGATTTGATGGATTATGGAACAAGGAGTGGAAAGAGCCTAATCTTGGGGATGCCCATGGCACCCCAAAGATAATCTAAGGACACCTAAAAGCCAAAGCTTGGGGATGCCCCGGAAGGCATCCCCTCTTTCATCTACTTCTATCGGTAACTTTACTTGGAGCTATATTTTTATTCACCACATGATATGTGTTTTGCTTGGAGCATCTTTTATGATTTGAGTCTTTGCTTATTAGTTTACCACAATCATCCTTCTGTACACACCTTTTGAGAGAGCCATACATGATTTGGAATTTGATAGAATACTCTATGTACTTCACTTATATCTTTTGAGCTTTATAGTTTTGCTCTAGTGCTTCACCTATATCTTTTAGAGCACGGTGGTGGATTTGTTTTATAGAAACTATTGATCTCTCATGCTTCACTTAGATTATTTTGAGAGTCTTAATAGCATGGTAATATGCTTAAAATCCTAATATGCTTGGTATGCAAGATTAATAATAAAACTTTCGTATGAGTGTGTTGAATACTAAGAAGAAATTGATGCTTGATAATTGTTTTGAGATATGAGGATGGTGATATTAGAGTCATGCTAGTTGAGTAGTTGTGAATCTGAGAAATGCTTGTGTTAAAGTTTGTGATTCCCGTAGCATGCACGTATGGTGAACCGTTATGTGATGAAGTCGGAGCATGATTTATTTATTGATTGTCTTCCTTATGAGTGGCGGTCGGGGACGAGCGATGGTCTTTTCCTACCAATCTATCCCCCTAGGAGCATGCGCGTAATACTTTGCTTTGATAACTTCTAGATTTTTGCAATAAGTATATGAGTTCTTTATGACTAATGTTGAGTCCATGGATTATACGCACTTTCCTTCCTTCCACCATTGCTAGCCTCTCTAATACCGCGCACTTTTCGCCGGTATCATACACCCACCAAATACCTTCCTCAAAACAGCCACCATACCTACCTATCATGGCATTTCCATAGCCATTCCGAGATATATTGCCATGCAACTTTCCACCGTTCCGTTCATTATGACACGCTCCATCATTGTCATATTGCTAGCATGATCATGTAGTTGACATCGTATTTGTGGCAAAGCCACCGTTCATAATTCTTTCATACATGTCACTCTTGATTCATTGCACATCCCGGTACACCGCCGGAGGCATTCATATAGAGTCATATTTTGTTCTAAGAATCGAGTTGTAATTCATGAGTTGTAAGTAAATAAAAGTGTGATGATCATCATTATTAGAGCATTGTCCCAGTGAGGAAAGGATGATGGAGACTATGATTCCCCCACAAGTCGGGATGAGACTCCGGACGAAAAAAAGAGGCCATAAAAAAGGAGAAAGGCCCAAATAAAAAAATGAGAGAAAAAGAGAGAAGGGACAATGTTACTATCCTTTTACCACACTTGTGCTTCAAAGTAGCACCATGATCTTCATGATAGAGAGTCTCTCATTATATCACTTTCATATACTAGTGGGAATTTTTCATTATAGAACTTGGCTTGTATATTCCAGTGATGGGCTTCCTCAAAATGCCCTAGGTCTTCGTGAGCAAGCGAGTTGGATGCACACCCACTTAGTTTCTTTTGAGCTTTCATATACTTATAGCTCTAGTGCATCCGTTGCATGGCAATCCCTACTCACTCACATTGATATCTATTGATGGGCATCTCCATAGCCCGTTGATACACCTAGTTGATGTGAGACTATCTTCTCCCTTTTTGTCTTCTCCACAACCACCATTCTATTCCACCTATAGTGCTATAGCCATGGCTCACGCTCATGTATTGCGTGAAGATCGAAAAAGTTTTGAAAATGTCAAAAGTATGAAACAATTGCTTGGCTTGTCATCGGGGTTGTGCATGATTTAAATACTTTATGTGGTGAAGATAGAGCATAGCCAAACTATATGATTTTGTAGGATAGCTTTCTTTGGCCATGATATTTTGAGAAGACATAATTGCTTTGTTAGTATGCTTGAAGTATTATTATTTTTATATCAATATGAACTTTTGTCTTGAATCTTCCGAATCTGAATATTCATACCACAATTAAGAATATTTACATTTAAATTATGCCAAGTAGCACTCCGCATCAAAAATTCTATTTTTTATCATTTACCTACTCGAGGACGAGCAGGAATTAAGCTTGGGGATGCTTGATACGTCTCCAACGTATCTATAATTTTTGATTGCTCCATGCTATATTATCTACTGTTTTAGACATTATTGGGCTTTATTTTCCACTTTTATATTATTTTTGGGACTAACCTATTAACCGGAGGCCCAACCCAGAATTGCTGTTTTTTTTGCCTGTTTTAGGGTTTCGAAGAAAAGGAATATCAAACGGAGTCCAAACGGAATGAAACCTTCGGAAACGTGATTTTCTCATCAGATAAGATCCAGGAGACTTGGACCCTCCGTTAAGAAAGCCACGAGGTGCTCACGAGGGTAGGGGCGCCCCCCTGCCTCGTGGGCCCCTCGAAGCTCCACGGACGTACTTCTTCCTCCTATATATATCCACGTACCCCCAAACGATCGGGGACGGAGCCAAAAAACATAATTCCACCGCCGCAACTTTCTGTATCCACAAGATCCCATCTTGGGGCCTGTTCCGGAGCTCCACCGGAAGAGGCATCGATCACGGAGGGCTTCTACATCATCATCCAAGCCCCTCCGATGAAGTGTGAGTAGTTTAGTTTAGACCTACGGGTCCATAGCTAGTAGCTAGATGGCTTCTTCTCTCTTTTTGGATCTCAATACAAGGTTCTCCCCCTCTGCTTTTTGCGGTGTGTTTGTTGGGACCGATGAATTGTGGGTTTATGATCAAGTCTATCTATGAATAATATTTGGATCTTCTCTGAATTCTTTTATGTATGATTGGTTATCTTTGCAAGTCTCTTCGTATTATCAGTTTGGTTTGGCCTACTAGATTGGTTGTTCTTGCCATGGGAGAAGTGCTTAGCTTTGGGTTCAATCTTGCGGTGTCCTTTCCCAGTGACAGAAGGGGCAGAAAGGCACGTATTATATTGTTGCCATCGAGGATAACAAGATGGGGTTTTTATCATATTGCATGAAACTATCCCTCTACATCATGTCATCTTTCTTAAGGCGTTACTCTGTTTTTAACTTAATACTCTAGATGCATGCTGGATAGCGGTCGATGAGTGGAGTAATAGTAGTAGATGCAGAATTGTTTCGGTCTACTTGTCTCGAACGTGATGCCTATATACATGATCATACCTAGATAATCTCACAACTATGCTCAATTCTGTCAATTGCTCAACAATAATTTGTTCACCCACCGTAGAATACTTATGCTCTTAAGAGAAGCCACTAGTGAAACCTATGGCCCCCGGGTCTCTTTCTCATCATATCAATCTCCATCACTTTACTATTGCTTTGCTTTTACTTTATTTACTTTGCATCTCTATACCAAAAATACCAAAAAAATATTATTTATCATCTCTATCAGATCTCACTTTCGTAAGTGACCGTGAAGGGATTGACAACCCCTAAGCGCGTTGGTTGTGTTGAGGTATTGTTTTTGTGTAGGTACGTGGGACTCGAGCGTAGCCTCCTACTGGATTGATACCTTGGTTCTCAAAAACTGAGGGAAATACTTACGCTACTTTGCTGCATCATCCCTTCCTCTTCGGGGAAATCCAATGTAGTGCTCAAGAGGTAGCAAGGCACAATGAGGCTGACAGGTGGGGCCCTGTAGACTGCCTAGTCAACAGTCAATAGTGGACTGTTGACTGGTCAACTGACCAGGGGGGCCACCTGTCATTGACTCCACTATTAACATTGTTTTTAATTGTTTTAGTTAACTTAGTTAGCACGTGGGGCCCATTTGTAACTGCCACCTTTTAGTAAAACTAACCTAAATTTTAATTAGTGATGGGTGCCCATTAGTTAATGGGGGGGGGGGTTAGCGCCTAATCTAAAAGGTATCTCTGGGCCCTAGATGTTGCGCCAATGTGCCAAACACGCCTGCCGCACCGCGTAGTGCCTTGCCCGCGCTTTAGTTCGCACTTTTTGCCCGCTGCAGCCGCGCCCCCGAGCTCGGCCGAACTCCGGCCGCCACTGCCGTTGTCGCCGCCGTCATTCCAGGCCATCTCCCGCGAAGCTGAGAGCACCACTCGACGCGCGCGAGCTCCAGCTACTCGTATATGGGCTCCACCGTTGATTTGGTCGCCGGAGGAAGTTTTCCGAGCATCGCCGCCGTGTCTGGCCTCGCCGGCGTCGAGTCACCGACAGGTTTGACCTATTCGACCCAGGGTTTGACCTCCCTAGGGTCAACACACGTGGGCCCCGCCCCTGACTAGATTATATTAGGACTAATTACCCCCCGTTGACACTGAGAGTGGGCCCAGTGGCTGTTAATTTGATTAGTTAGATTTAATTAACCCTGTTAGTTAATTGTGTCACTGACGTGTCAACCCCACTGGTTAGGTTTGACCTGGACCGGGTCAGTTGACCTGCTGACGTCACAGTGACGTAGCGTTGATGCCATAACTCATTTTCTAGATTATTTATAATTCAGGAAATCCTAGAAAATGTTTAAAACTTCAAAAATTCATAGAAAATCAACCGTAGCTCAGAATAAAATAAATTATATATGAAAAATGATCAGAAAAATCCAAAGAATCTGTTTATGGCATCTGCATGCATGTTAGAGCAACTTATATCCTCTGTTTAGGACAATTCAATTAAATGGCATTTAAGAAAGCACATATGGGGTTTGAATTTGAACCTAGGGTTCAAACCAACTTCATTTAATATGGTTGCTAGTTGCATTAGTTCAATCAACAACATATTGCCATGTCATGAGCATGCATCATATTGTTGCATTGCATTGATTGTGTTTCCTTCTTTATTGCCGGAAGTTGTCCCCTCTTGATAGACGTGGTTTCGACGATGAGTTTGATGACACCGATGAAGAGCTATACTATCTTCAGAAGTGCCAGGCAAGCAAACCCCCCTTGTTCATTCTGATACAATCCCCCTCTCTTGCTCCTGCTCTCTTTTACTGCATTAGGACAACACTGTTTCAACTGTTACATGCTGCGGTAGCTGAACCCCTTTCCTCTGCATGACCTGTCATTGCCACAGTAATTAGATGAAACCCACTAGCATGAGTAGGAGTTGTTTGAGCCCTGATGTGCCTACTCATTCATGCTTGTTTGTCATGCCTGCTATTGCATAGAGTTGTGTCAGGTCTTATTCATCGGGGATGAATCGGAGGTGTGTGAACATGTCCTACTGTTGAGAGCTAAGTGTGTGAACATGATTTGGTAAAGGTATCGATGAGAGGCCATGTAGGAGTACATGGTGGGTTGTTTCATTGAAGCCGTCCTTAGGAACCGAGTCCTGTGTTTGTGATCCATGAAACAGCTACTACCACACATTGGGCCCTGAAATATGACCCCGCTCGACTTACTGACCCCTCTCGTCCTCTGTCCAGGAGTTGCAACTAGTTTCTGGTGTTTATAGGTTATGTGTTGGCGGCCGTGCATAGCGCTGACCATAGAGGTGGGCTATAATGCGGTAGATACACCGTGGCCGGGTATGCCGGGCGCCCGTTTGGCGTCTCGGGACCCTGTACACATCGTTTGGGGCCGTTGAGGACACCCCGGCCGGATTTCCTTGCGGATGGAACCCGAATAGGCGATAAACCTGGACTAGAGACTTGTGCGGTTAGTCAATTCGTGGTCTACACCCACATCGGCTTTCGCTTGAAGTCTGCCGAGCACATGTCGTGTGCAGACGCTAAGTGGTGGAAACATGTGTGACGAAGTACACCCCTCCAGGGTATAAAACTATTCGAATAGCCGCGTCCACGGTAAAGGACTTCTGGGTTGCCTATAACAGTTCATAGACAAGTGGAAGTGGATACTCTAAAATGCGCAAGCTAAGCATGAGTGCTATGGATGGCGTTCTCGTAGGTAGACGGGAGCGGATCCATAGTGGTGTATTGATTGGTGAATATGTGGACTCGTGTGCGCCACCTCAAAAGAGTTGCTTGCAGTCGTAGTTCAGGTTAGCCACTGAGTCAAAGCTGGCTTGCTGCAGTTAAACCCCACCATCCCTTTGTTGATGTCGATGCTTATGTAGCTAGTTCTGATGTAAGTCTTTCTGAGTACTTTTGTACTCACGTTTGCTTAATTTATGTTTTGCGGAGAGACTTCAGTCTCGCTAGTAGTTCCGCGTGGACTTCGACGCTTAGCTTGATACCTCAGCTACGATCTTGTGCCCTCGGCAGGATCTGGTAGATAGTCAGGCTTCTCAGCCTTTTTCATTTGTAGATGTCTGTACTCAGACATGTTAAGCTTCCGCATGTGCTTTGATTTGTATGCTATGATTGTTGGGTCATGAGACCCATGTTTGTAATATCTCGCTCCTCGGAGCCTAATGAATAATACTTGAGTCGTAGAGTTATGTTGTGATGCCATGTTGTATTTACACATATCGAGCATATTGTGTGTATGATTGAAATGCTTGGTATGTGTGGGATCCGACACTAGTTGTTTATCCTTGGCATCCTCTCTTATGGGGAAATGTAGTCTAGTGCTTCCATGAGCCATAGTAGTCTGCTATAGCCCGGTTCACCGGAGTCCTGCTAGCCCATCACTACTGCTCAGGACACTTGACTAGCCAGCATGTGTTTCACTTTGTTCCTGTGTTTGTCCCTTCGGGGAAATGTCATGCGGTGACATCCGGAGTCCTGCCTAGCCTGCTACAGCCCGGGTTCCCGGAGTCCTGTTAGCCCAGTGCTACAGCCCGGATTCACACGCTGCTGACCGACATGCTCGATGTGATTCATGTATGCCTGTCCCCATAGGTTGGTGCCGCTTTGGGTTCACGACTAGCCATGTCGGCCCGGGTTCTCTGTCATATGGATGCTAGCGACACTATCATATACGTGAGCCAAAAGTCGCAAACGGTCCCGGGCCATGGTAAGGCGACACCCGTGGGAATACCATGCATGAGGCCACAAAGTGATATGAGGTGTTACCGGCTAGATCGATGTGACTTGGAATCGGGGTCCTGACAAAGACATGATGCTAAATTTTATTGTATGAGATGATCATGTTTTGCAACCGAGTTATCGGCAACTGGCAGGAGCCATATGGTTGTCGCTTTATTGTATGCAATGCAATCGCCCTGTAATGCTTTACTTTATCACTAAGTGGTAGCGATAGTCGTAGAAGCATAAGATTGGCAAAACGACAATGATGCTACGATGGAGATCAAGGTGTCGCGCCGGTGACGATGGTGATCATGGAGGTGCTTTGGAGATGGAGATCACAAGCATAAGATGATGATGGCCATATCATATCACTTATATTGATTGCATGTGATGTTTATCTTTTATGCATCTTATCTTGCTTTGATTGACGGTAGCATTATAAGATGATCCCTCACTAAATTATCAAAGTATAAGTGTTCTCCCCGAGTATGCACCGTTGCGAAAGTTCTTCGTGTTGAGACACCACGTGATGATCGGGTGTGATAGGCTCTACGTTCAAATACAACAGGTGCAAAATAGTTGCACACGCGGAATACTCAGGTTAAACTTGACGAGCCTAGCATATAACAGATATGGCCTCGGAACACGGAGACCGAAAGGTCGAGCGTGAATCATATAGTAGATATGATCAACATAGTGATGTTCACCATTGAAACTACTCCATCTCACGTGATGATCGGACATGGTTTAGTTGATTTGGATCACGTGATCACTTAGAGGATTAGAGGGATGTCTATCTAAGTGGGAGTTCTTAAGTAATATGATAAATTGAACTTTAATTTGTCATGAACTTAGTCCTGGTAGTATTAGCATATCTATGTTGTAGATCAATTGCTCGTGATATTGCTCCCCGTTTAATTTTTTATATATTCCTAGAGAAAACTATGTTGAAAAATGTTAGTAGCAATGATGCAGATTGGATCCGTGATATGAGGATTAACCTCATTGTTGCATAGAAGAATTATGTCCTTGACGCACCGCTAGGTGACAGACCTATTGCAGGAGCAGATGCAGACGTTATGAATGTTTGGCTAGCTCAATATGATGACTACTTGATAGTTTAGTGCACCATGCTTAACGGCTTAGAATCGGGACTTCAAAGACATTTTGAACGTCATGGACCATATGAGATGTTCTAGGAGTTGAAGTTAAATATTTCAAGCAAATACCCGAGTTGAGAGATATGAAGTCTCCAACAAGTTCTATAGCTAAAAGATGGAGGAGAATAGCTCATGCAGTGAGCATATGCTCAGATTATCTAGGTACTACAATCGCTTGAATCAAGTGGGAGTTAATCTTACAGACAAGATAGTGATTGACAGAGTTCTCTAGTCACCATCACCAAGCTACTAGAACTTCGTGATGAACTATAGTATGCAAGGGATGACGAAAATGATTCCCGAGCTCTTCGTGATGTTGAAATCGACGAAGGTAGAAATCAAGAAAGAGCATCAAGTGTTGATGATTGACAAGAACACTAGTTTCAAGAAAAGGGCAAAGGGAAAGAAAGGGAACTTCAAGTAGAATGACAAGCAAGTTGTCACTCCCGTGAAGAAACCCAAAGCTGGACCAAAGCCTGAAACTGAGTGCTTCTACTGCAAAGGAAATGATCACTGGAAGCCGATATTCCCTGAATATTTGGTGGATAAGAAAGATGGAAAAGTGAACAAAGGGTATATTTGATATACAGGTTATTGATGTGTGCCTTACTAGTGTTTATAGTAGCCCCTGAGTATTTGATACTTGTTCGGTTGCTAAAATTAGCAACTCGAAACAGGAGTTACAGAGTGAACAGAGACTAGTTAAGGGTGAAGTGACGATGTGTGTTGGAATTGGTTCCAAGATTGATATGATCATCATCGCACACTCCCTATACTTTTGGGATAAGTGTTGAACCTAAATAAGTGTTATTTGGTGTTTACGTTGAGCATAAATATGATTTGATCATGTTTATTGCAATACTGTTATTCATTTAAGTTAGAGAACAATTGTTGTTCTGTTTACATGAATAGAACCTTCGATGTTCATACACACCAACAAAAATGGTTTGTTGGATCTCGATCGTAGTGATACACATATTCATAATATTCAAGCCAAAAGATGCAAAGTTAATGATGATAGTGCAACTTATTTGTGGCACTGCCGTTTAGGTCATATTGGTGTAAAGCGCATGAAGAAAATCCATGCTGATGGGCTTTTGGAATCACTTGATTATGAATCAGTTGATGCTTGTGAACCATGCCTCATAGGCAAGATGACTAAGACTCCGTTCTCTGGAACAATGGAGCGAGCAACAAATTTGTTGGAAATCATACATGCTGATGTATGTGGTCCGATGAATATTGAAGCTCACGGCAGGTATCATTATTTTCTGATCTTCACAGATGATTTGAGGAGATATGAGTATATCTACTTGATGAAACAAAAATTCTGAAATATTTGAAAAGTTCATATAATTTCAGAGTGAAGTGGAAAATCATCGTAACAAGAAAATAAAGTTTCTACGATCTGATCGTGGAGGAGAATATTTGAGTTACGAGTTTGGCCTTCAGTTAAAACAATGTGAAATAGTTTCACTACTCACGCCACCTGGAACACCACAGTGTAATGGTGTATCCGAACATCATAACCGTACTTTATTAGATATGGTGTGATCTATGATGTCTCTTACCGATTTACCACTATCGTTTTGGGGTTATGCATTAGAGACAGCTGCATTCACGTTAAAAAGGGCACCATCTAAATCCGTTGAGACGACACAGTATGAACTATGGTTTGGCAAGAAACCAAAGTTGTCGTTTCTTAAAGTTTGGAGTTGCGATGCTTATGTGAAAAAGTTTCATCTTGATAAGCTCAAACCCAAGTCGGAGAAGTGTGTCTTCATAGGATACCCAAAGGAGACAGTTGGGTACACTTTCTATCACAGATCCGTAGGCAAGACATTCCTTGCTAAGAATGGATCCTTTCTAGAGAAGGAGTTTCTCTCGAAAGAAGTGAGTGGGAGGAAAATAGAACTTGATGAGGTAACTATACCTGCTCCCTTATTGGAAAGTAGTTCATCACAGAAATCTGTTCCTGTGACTCCTACACCAATTAGTGAGGAAGCTAATGATGATGATCATGTAACTTCAGATCAAGTTACTACCAAACCTCGTAGGTAAACCAGAGTGAGATCCACACCAGTGTGGTACGGTAATCATGTTCTAGAGGTCATGTTACTTGACCATAACAAACCTACAAACTATGAGGAAGCGATGATGAGCCCATATTCTGCGAAATGGCTTGAGGCTATGAAATCTGAGATGAGATCCATGTATGAGAACAAAGTATGGACTTTGACTGATTTGCCCATTAATTGGCAAGCCATTGAGATTAAATGGATCTTCAAGAGAAAGACGGATGCTGATAGTAGTGTTACTATCTACAAAGCTAGAATTGTCGCAAAAAGGTTTTCGACAAGTTCAAGGTGTTGACTACGATGAGAGTTTCTCACTCGTATCTATGCTTAAGTCTGTCCGAATCATGTTAGCAATTGCCGCATTTTATGAAATTTGGCAAATGGATAAACGAAACTGCACTCCTTAATGGATTTATTAAAGAAGAGTTGTATATGATGCAACCAGAAGGTTTTGTCAATCCTAAAGGTGCTAACAAAATATGCAAGCTCCAGCGATCCATCTATGGACTGGTGCAAGCATCTCGGAGTTGGAATATACGCTTTGATAAGTTGATCAAAGCATATAGTTTTATACAGACTTGCGGTGAAGCCCGTATTTACAAGAAAGTGAGTGGGAGCACTACAGCATTTCTGATAAGTATATGTGAATGACATATTGTTGATCGGAAATAATGTCGAATTATTCTGCAAAGCATAAAGGAGTGTTTGAAAGGAGTTTTTCAAAGAAAGACCTCGGTGAAGCTGCTTACATATTGAGCATCAAGATCTATAGAGATAGATCAAGACGCTTGATAAGTTTTTTCAATGAGTACATACCTTGACAAGATTTTGAAGTAGTTCAAAATGGAACAGTCAAAGAAGGAGTTCTTGCCTATGTTACAAGGTCTGAAGTTGAGTAAGACTCAAAACCTGACCATGGCAGAACATAGAGAGAGAATGAAAGTCATTCGCTATGCCTCAACCATAGGTTCTATAAAGTATGCCATGCGGTGTACCAGACCTATTGTATACTCTACCCTGAGTTTGACAAGAGAGTACAATAGTGATCTAGGAGTAGATCACAAGACATTGGTCAAAATTAACCTTAGTGGAATAAGGATATATTTCTCGATTATGGAGGTGACAAAAGGTTCGTCGTAAAGGGTTACGTCGATGCAAGTTTTGACACTAATCCAGATGACTCAAAGTCTCAATCTGGATAAATATTAAAAGTGGGAGCAATTAGCTAGAGTAGCTCCGTGCAAAGCATTGTTGACACAGAAATTTGCAAAATACTTACGGATCTGAATGTGGCAGACCCGTTGACTAAACTTCTCTCACAAGCAGAACATGATCACACCTTAGTACTCTTTGGGTATTAATCACATAGCAATGTGAACTAGATTATTGACTCTAGTAAACCCTTTGGGTATTGGTCACATGTCGATGTGAACTATGGGTGTTAATCACATGATGATGTGAACTATTGGTATTAAATCACATGGCGATGTGAACTAGATTATTGACTCTAGTGCAAGTGGGAGACTGAAGGAAATATGCCCTAGAGGCAATAATAAAGTTATTATTTATTTCCTTATATCATGATAAATGTTTATTATTCATGCTAGAATTGTATTAACCAAAAACATAATACATGTGTGAATACATAGACAAACAGAGTGTCACTAGTATGCCTCTACTTGACTAGCTCGTTGATCAAATATGGTTATGTTTCCTAACCATAGACATGAGTTGTCATTTGATTAATGGGATCACATCATTAGGAGAATGATGTGATTGACTTGACCCATTCTGTTAGCTTAGCACTTGATCGTTTAGTTTGTTGCTATTGCTTTCTTCATGACTTATACATGTTCCTATGACTATGAGATTATGCAACTCCCTTTTACCGGAGGAACACTTTGTGTGCCACCAAACTTCACAACGTAACTGGGTGATTATAAAGGTGCTCTACAAGTGTCTCCGAAGGTACTTGTTGGGTTGGCGTATTTCGAGATTAGGATTTGTCACTCCCATTGTCGGAGAGGTATCCCTGGGCCCTCTCGGTAATGCACATCACTTAAGCCTTGCAAGCATTGAAACTAATGAGTTAGTTGCGGGATGATGTATTACGAAACGAGTAAAGAGACTTGCCGGTAATGAGATTGAACTAGGTATTGAGATACCGACGATTGAATCTCGGGCAAGTAACATACCGATGACAAAGGGAACAACGTATGTTGTTATGCGGTCTGACCGATAAAGATCTTCATAGAATATGTAGGAGCCAATATGAGCATCCAGGTTCCACTATTGGTTATTGACCAGAGACGTGTCACGGTCATGTCTACATAGTTCTTGAACCCGTAGGGTCCGCACGCTTAACGCTATGATGACAGTTATATTATGAGTTTTATGTTTTGATGTACCGAAGGTTATTCGGAGTCCCGGATGTAATCACGGACATGACGAGGAGTCTCGAAATGGCCGAGACATGAAGATTGATATATTGGAAGCCTATGTTTGGATATCAGAAGTGTTCCAGGTGAAATCAGGATTTTACCGGAGTATCGGGAGGTTACCGGAACCCCCCGGGGGCTTAATGGGCCTACATGGGCCCTAGTGGAAAAGGAGGGAAGCTAAGGAAGTGTGGGGCGCGCCCCCCCAAGTCCCAAACCGAATTGGTTTAGGGCAAAGGGGGCCGGCCCCCTCTTTCCTTCTTCCCCCCTCCCAAGTCCTAATCCAACTAGGAAAGGGGTGGGAGTCCTACTCCCAATGGGAGTAGGACTCCTCCTGGCGCGCCTATGCCCTGGCCGGCAGCACCCCCCTTTCTCCTTTATATACAGGGGCAGGGGCACCCTAGAGACACAACATTAGATCATTGATCTCTTAGCCGTGTGTGGTGCCCCCTCCACCATAGTCCACCTCGATAATATTGTAGCGGTGCTTAGGCGAAGCCCTGCGGCGGTAGAACATCAACATCGTCACCACACCGTCGTGCTAACGAAACTCTCCCTCAACACTCGGTTGGATCGGAGTCCGAGGGACATCATCGGGCTGAACGTGTGCTGAACTCGGAGGTGCCGTAAGTTTGGTACTTGATCGGTCGGATCGTGAAGACGTACGAGTACATCAACCGCGTTGTGCTAACGCTTCCGCTTTCGGTCTATGAGGGTACATAGACAACACTCTCCCCTCTTGTTGCTATGCATCACCATGATCTTGCGTGTGCGTAGGAATTTTTTTGAAATTACTATGTTACCCAACAGCATGGACCCCAAGTAGGATTCCTCCTACTTGGGCGCCTCCTTTGGCTACGCCTCTCTCCCTCCCACCTATATATATGTGGGAGGGTGCGCCTAGCACACAACAGATCAATTGTTAGCCGTGTGCGGTGCCCCCCTCCACCGTTTACACCCCCGGTCATATTTTCGTAGTGCTTAGGCAAAGCCCTGCGGAGATCACTTCACCATCACTGTCACCACGTCATTGTGCTAACGGAACTCATCTACTACCTCGACGTAGGGGTGGGCATAAAAACCAAGAACCGAAGACCGGAGCCGAAAAACCCGAGACCGAAGCCGAAAAAACCAAGAACCAAAGCTTCAGTTATTTGTTCGGTTAGCAAATGGCAAAGACTGAAATTAGTTCGATGAATTCGGTCACTGGAGATCACTGGCCGAATCTCCCGAATGAACTGAAGTATTTTACTATATTAATTAAAGCCTATCCAGCTAGGTCGATTAGCACATCAACCAAGTACACGGCAATTTTTCTCAGCCTTTTCTTTTCATCACAGCCACAAACAGGCACATGCTTTGCTAATAAAAAGACGCATGCCCCATGTTGCCACTCATCAGTGATGTCTACTACACAACCTTCTTCTTGTAGACGTTGTTGGGCCTCCAAGTGCAGAGGTTTGTAGGACAGTAGCAAATTTCCCTCAAGTGGATGACCTAAGGTTTATCAATCAGTGGGAGGCGTAGGATGAAGATGGTCTCTCTCAAACAACCCTGCAACCAAATAACAAAGAGTCTCTTGTGTCCCCAACACACACAATACAATGGTAAATTGTATAGGTGCACTAGTTCGGCGAAGAGATGGTGATACAAGTGCAATATGGATGGTAGATATAGGTTTTTGTAATGTGAAAATATAAAAACATCAAGGTATAAAGTGGTAAAAGTGAGCGTAAATGGTATTGCAATGCTAGGAAACAAGGCCTAGGGTTCATACGTTCACTAGTGCAAGTTCTCTCAACAGTAATAACATAATTGGATCATATAACTATCCCTCAACACGCAACAAAGAGTCACTCCAAAGTCACTAATAGCGGAGAACAAACGAAGAGATTATGGTAGGGTATGAGACCACCTCAAAGTTATCCTTTCTGATCAATCTATCATAGAGTTCATACTAGAATAACACCTTAAGACACAAATCAACCAAAACCCTAATGTCACCTAGATACTCCAATGTCACCTCAAGTATTCATGGGTATGATTATACGATATGCATCACACAATCTCAGATTCATCTATTCAACCAACACAAAGAACTTCCAAGAGTGCCCCAAAGTTTCTACCGGAGAGTCAAGACGAAAACGTGTGCCAACCCCTATGCATAAGTTCACGAGGTCACGAAACTCGCAAGTTGATCACCAAAACATACATCAAGTGGATCACGTGATATCACATTGTCACCACAGATAAGCACATGCAATACATACATCAAGTGTTCTCAAATCCTTAAAGACTCAATCCGATAAGATAACTTCAAAGGGAAAACTCAATTCATCACAAGAGAGTAGAGGGGGAGAAACATCATAAGATCCAACTATAATAGCAAAGCTCACGATACATCAAGATCATGCCACCTCAAGAACACGAGAGAGAGAGAGAGAGATATCAAACACATAGCTACTGGTACATACCCTCAACCCCGAGGGTGGACTACTCCCTCCTCGTCATGGAGAGCGCCAGGGATTCCCTCCTCCGGCAGGGTGCCAGAATGGGTCTAGATTGATTTTCGGTGGCTACGGAGGCTTCTGGTGGTGGAACTCCCGATCTAGGTTTCTTTCTGGAAGTTTTGGGTTATATAAGAGGTATTGGAGTCAGGAACATGTCAGGGGGGTCTCTGGGCTGTCCACGAGGCAGGGAGGCGGGCCCAAGGGGGTGGGCACGCTCCCCACCCTCATGGGCAGCCCGAGACTCTTCTGGCCCAGTTCTTTTACTTCCTGACCTTCTTCTGGTCCAAAATAAGCTCCATCAAGTTTCAGGTCAATTGGACTCTGTTTGGTTTTCCTTTTCTGCCATACTCAAAAACAACAAAAAACAGAAACTGGCACTGGGCTCTAGGTTAATAGGTTAGTCCCAAAAATAATATAAAAGTGTATAATAAAGCCCATTAAACATCCAAAATAGAATATATAATAGCATGGAACAATAAAAAATTATAGATACGTTGGAGACATATCAATCAGCTTTTTTTACTTGCACGATGAGGAGAATGCGCTTGCCCCCTGCTGCATCCCTAAATCTATCTTGCACAAAAAAGTAGGGACAATTGCATTTTTACCCCTAGTTGGTTCCTACCGACGGGTTTTGCCCTTACTTTTCGAGCTTGCTCAGTTTTTCCGTTACTTTTTCCGCCATCATCCCTCGAATGCCCTTTGACCGTTTGACCAAAACTTTGAAAATTCATAACTAATTCATATGAACTCAGAAAAATGAAAATAAGATATCAAAATGTTCAGATAAACATTACCTTTATGTGCATATCATTTGCATTCTGGACAAAAGCACCCTTTAAACTACTTGAGGTAATTAATGTTATTAACATTATTAAAAATAAAAAGGTATAAACAATATTTTTTTCATGAATAAAAATTACATGCAAATGTAGGTGATGTTTTCTAAACATCCAGATATCTCATTTACATTTTTCTGAGTTCGTATCATCTTGTTAAGAATGTTCTAACGACTTTGACCATTATTTGGAAACTTCATAACAAGTTGATACAAACTCAAAAAATGCAAATAAGATATCAGGATGTTCAGAAAACATCACCTACATTTGCATGTAATTTGTATTCATGAAAAAATATTGTGTATACCTTTTTATTTTTAATAATGTTAATAACATTAATTACCTCAGGTAGTTTAAAGGGTGCTTTTGTCCTGAATGCAAATGATATGCACATAAAGGTAATGTTTATCCGAACATTTTGATATCTTATTTGCATTTTTTTGAGTTCATATAAATTAGTTTTGAATTTTCAAAGTTTTGGTCAAACGGTCAAAGGGCATTCGGGGAACCTCGACGAAAAAAGTAAGGGCAAAACTAAGCAAGCTCGAAAAGTAAGGGCAAAACCCGTGGGTAGGAACCAACTAGGGGTAAAAATGCAATTGTCCCAAAAAAGTATGGCAAGCTTTGGTGGTGGTCTAGTGGCCAGCGCCCAACGGGGGGCTCAATCTGTGATGGAAAGTGACAACTTTTCACGCGCAAAAGGCAAGCGAACATGTGAGATTTAGATTCCAAACTGAAGTGTATCGGTCCTACTCGGTCAACTCGAGCACTGAACCAAATTTCTGGAGCACCGAGTCCTCAGTTATCTCTTTTTTTGTTAACCAATCGGGTAGCATATTCCCAAAACCGAAAATCAAAACAACCCGAAGTATCGAACCGGACTCTTCCGGGTAACCGAATGCCCAGGCCTACCTCGACATCTTGCTGGATCAAGAAGGCGGGGGACGTCATCGAGCTGAACGTGTCCAGAACATGAAGGTGCCATACGTTCGGTACTAGATCGGTTGAATCGCGAAGAAAGTTCGACTACATCAACCGCGTTGTGAAACACTTCCACTTACGGTCTACGAGGGTAGGTGGACACACTCCCCCCTTGTTGCTATGCATCTCCATGGATAGATCATTGCGTGTGCGTATAATTTTTTTTTGTTTTCCATGCAACGATTCCCAACGGTGGCATCATGAGCCAGGTCTATGCGTAGATGATATGCACGAGTAGAACACAAAGAGTTGTGGGCGGTGATAGTCATGCTGCTTACCACCAACTCTTATTTTGATTCGGCGGTATTGTGGGATGAAGTGTCCCAGACCAACCTTACATGTCCACGCACATGAGACCGGTTCAACCGACTGACATGCAACTAGTTTTGCATAAAGGTGGCTGGCGGGTGTCTGTTTCTCCAACTTTAGTTGAATTGAATTTGACTATGGCCGGTCCTTGAAGAAGGTTAAAACAACAAACTTGATGAATCACCGTTGTGGTTTTATGCGTAGGTAAGAACGGTTCTTGCTAGAAGCCCGTAGCAGCCACATAAAACACGCAACAACAAAGTAGAGGACGTCTAACTTGTTTTTGCAGGGCATGTTGTGATGTGATATGGTCAAGATATGATATATGTTGATGTATGAGATGATCATGTTTTGTAATATCGACAACCGACAGGAGCCTTAGGGTTGTCTCTTTTTTATATGAAGTGCAAGCGTCATGTAATTGCTTTACTTCATCACTATGTGTTAGCGATAGTTGTAGAAGCAATAGTTGGCGTGACGACCTCGATGCAATGACGCTATGATGGAGATCAAGGTGTCAAGCGGGTGACGATGGAGATCATGACGTTGCTTTGGAGATGGAGATCAAAAGCACAAGATGACGATGGCCATATCATGTGACATATTGTGATTGCATGTGATGTTTATCTTTTATGCATCTTATTTTGCTTAGAATGATGGTAGCATTAGAAGATGACCCCTTCACTAAATTTCAAGGTAAAAGTGTTCTCCCTGTGTATACACCATTGCTACAGTTCGTCGTTTCGAGACACCATGCGATGATCGAGTGTGATAGACTCTACATTGACATACAACGGGTGCAAGAGAGTTTTGCACATGCGGAATACTTGGGTTAAACTTGACGAGCCTAGCATGTACAGACATGGCCTCGGAACACTGGAGACCGAAAGGTCAAGCTGAATCATATAGTAGATATGATCAACATAGAGATGTTCTGTTGTGGAACGTAGCATGCAGTTTCAAAAAAATTCCTATGAACATGCAAGATCTATGTAGGAGATGCATAGCAACGAGAGAGGGATAGTGTGTCCACGTACCCTCGTAGACCGAAAGCGGAAGCGTTAGGTTAACGCGGTTGATGTAGTCGAACGTCTTCATGATCCAACCGATCCAAGTACCGAACGTACGGCACCTCCGTGTTCAGCACACGTTCAGCTCAATGACGTCCCTCGAACTCTTGATCCAGTAGAGGGTCGAGGGAGAGTTCCGTCAGCATGATGGTGTGGTGATGGTGATGGTGATGTGATCCGCGTAGGGCTTCGCCTAAGCACTATGACACTATGACCGGAGGAGTAAACTATGGAGGGGGGCACCGCACACGGCTAAGAGAATTCTTGGTGTGCCTTTGGGGTGCCCCCGCCCTCGTATATAAAGGAGGGGAGGACGAGGTGGCCGGCCAGGGGTGCACTAGTACACGTCGGTGCTATACAAACGGTTTTTAACCCCTTTCCGCGACGGCATTTGGAACCGTCGCCTAGTGAGTGACGACGATAGGGGGGGTCCTTCCCACACGACCCAAAAACCATTGGGGATAGGGTCCCTATGGTACTCCTACTTGTTTCTGCTCACATTGCCATCGCAGTCGGTATTCTGTGGTGCTACGTTTACGTTGCGCGGCCCATCACAAATGGTTCACTATTATAGAACGTGTATGATGCACGGCCCATCACAAACGGTTCACTATTAATAAGATTAGCTAATCGTCGTACGAGTGTCAGGCAGGATTACAAAACATCGGACCGTCGTAACATCGTCATACACGACAACTATTGCACACGCTATTCTGTGGTGCAACATTTACGATGCATACTTCATCAGAAACAGTTCATGGTTGCGAATCGTGTATAATAAGGCAACTAACACAAACGTTTAGTTTGGCTGCACCATTTGTGATATTGTCTAACATCGCACACGCTTTGCAAACGGCAACTGTGTGCTTGCTTGCACACGTTTCCTATCCGTGAACCGTCTCGGATTATGGTTTATATCACAAACGTTTGTGTTTTACCAATCATGTGTGCCGTAATGACCTGGAGGGCGTAATTTTGCCGTAATTTAATTGCTGTTGTTTCAAATTGTATCGGAATTGAATTTGAATTTGGATGTATGCTAGAGCTTTATTCATATCCGTCAGGTTCAAACAACCAATGCATTATTCGATTCATAGGTACATATGTTCAAGAATTACATAAGAACCAAATAAAGACTGATGAACCACAGTTGTATACTTGTACTATTAAAGATGGTAAAGAAAGATGCGAAATACATTCTGGTTGCTGAACAAGGTGAAGCGGAATGCCCATATTGTGCCCTCCATGCAGAAGGCACGCATGACTCTAGTCCAACCCCTTGTGATGGCCGACCGCCCATCCTTCACGGTCTTCATGAAAACATCTAGATAATCATCGTGTTCTGGTAGAAATACTTTAACCTTTGCATGCCCACCAATCATGTAGTTTGATAGGTAATCTTGAGTAAACTGCTTCGGCAACCACTGCAAAGGAAAAATATTCAGACATTGTCATCTAGCACAACTCATTATGGGCAGTAAAAAGAAGGCTGCAGAGTTCTTACTTACCATCCTGCAGTTCGCTGTTGTCTTGGATAAAGTGTAAACAAATAGTTTAATTACCATCTTTGAACCCATTTTACTAACAATCTTTACCAGCTTCCTCACTTGATGTTGGTTCATTGATATCTCATTGCCCCATACGCAGAAAGGATCGAAGCGCGGATCTTTACCAATGACATATGTACCTAAAAGCACTGAGTTAATATTAGAAGCTAAACAACAATTGCACAATGATGTAGTACAACACTCTTTTATAATACTCCCTTTGTTCCTAAATATTTGTCTTTCTAGCGATTTTAACAAGTGACTACATATAGAGCAAAATGAGTGAATCTACACTCTAAAATATGTCTATATACATCTGTATGTGGTAGTCTATTTGAAATTTCTAAAAAGACAAATATTTAGGAACAAAGGGAGTATCTTATAACATCCAATATACTCACATATTAGATGAATTAACATCTTATATTATGGGCTGGAAGGAGTTTAGTGCATTCTTACAAATTATCGGATGATTAACTGCTGCTGTATCCATGGGTTACAGTTAGTTTGAGCTAGTTCGGGCTCAAATAGCCCTAAAGTATATCTAAACATGAGGGCTAGTTTGAGCTAGTTGCATCTATAACCCACCCCAAAAAACTATCCAACCCAAGAGGTGTTAATTGGAGCTAGTTCTCCTAGTGCATTTGTTGTCAATCTAACCCTGCCATCCAAACAACTCTTTGGATGGAGTTAGTTCAGGGTGAGTCATGAGCTAGAAACTAACTCTAACCTCTAGCTAAGTTGAGTATCCAAACAGGGTTGTGTTTTTGTTGTTGTTGTTGTTGTTGTTGTTGTTGTTGTTGTTGTTGTTGTTGTTGTTGTTGTTGTTGTTGTTGTTGTTGTTGTTGTTGTTGTTGTTGTTGTTGTTGTTGTTGTTGTTGTTGTTGTTGTTGTTGTTGTTGTTGTTGTTGTTGTTGTTGTTGTTGTTGTTGTTGTTGTTGTTGTTGTTGTTGTTGTTGTTGTTGTTGTTGTTGTTGTTGTTGTTGTTGTTGTTGTTGTTGTTGTTTGTTGTTGTTGTGTTGTTGTTGTTGTTGTTGTTGTCGTTGTTGTTGTTGTTGTTGTTGTTGTTGTTGTTGTTTTTGTTGTTGTTTTTGTTGCTGTTGTTGCTGCTGCTATCGTTGTTGTTGCTGCTGCTCTTCTATGTATATCTAGACATCATTAGAACATTAATGTAACACTCTTCCTTGTTGTTATGTAGCCTAGGATTGCATATTTAGACATTAAGTACAGTGCATGTTGCTATGTAGCCTCGGATATATTACATATGACCCTAGTTAACCTAACGATAAATGGGTTGCAGATATATTCAGTTAAAAGTCCGATTCACTTATCAGTCCCTTATCAGCCCCCGACCTATATGGTACCAGCTACCGATATCCTGAACAGTGAGCAGATATAAGCCATGGGATGAAACTAACCTCGATGGAAAACATCAGTCATTCCCAAAATTGTCCTGTGTAGGTACATCGAGAAGCATGTTAAGCACAAAAGGTGAGGGCGTCCTGGATTAGGGGTCTCCGGACAGCCGGACTATATCCTTTGGTCGGACTGTTGGACTATGAAGATACAGGATTGAAGACTTCGTCTCGTGTCCGGATGGGACTCTCCTTGGCGTGGAAGGCAAGCTTGGCAATACGGATATGTAGATCTCCTCTCTTGTAACCGACTATGTGTAACCCTATCCCCCTCCGGTATCTATATAAACCTGAGGGTTTAGTCCGTAGGACAACATACAATCATACCATAGGCTAGCTTCTAGGGTTTAGCCTCTACGATCTCGTGGTAGATCAACTCTTGTAATACCTATATCATCAAGAAAAATCAAGCAGGACGTAGGGTATTACCTCCTTCAAGGGGGCCCAAACCTGGGTAAACATCGTGTCCCCTGCCTCCTGTTACCATCCGCCTTAGACGCACAGTTCGGGACCCCCTACCCGAGATCCGTCGGTTTTGACACAGACATTGGTGCTTTCATTGAGAGTTCCAATGTGCCTTCACCATAAGGTTCGATGTCCCCTTTGAAGTCGGTAACAATACGGTCCAGGGTGAGATTTTCCTCCCCGGACAGATCTTCGTATTCGGCGGCTTCGCACTGTGGGCCAATTCGCTTGGCCATCTAGAGGAGATCGAGAGCTACGCCCCTGGCCATCAGGTCAGCTTCGGAAACTTAAACTACACTGCCGACATCCGCGGAGACTTGATCTTCGACGGATTCGAGCCCATGTCAGGTGCGCCGCACAATCATGACGAGCATGACGTAACTCTGCTGTCGGACAGTGTTCGGGAGATCGCATCTGCAACTACTCTGGCCTTCAATCCGGAGCAAATTGTGCCATCCAAGGACGGAGGGATAGACCCCGCCATGGAGGCCGCACTCTCAGTGGCGATGGAGCCGGATACTGACTTCACCCCTTACAAGAGCCGTGTCGCCAAATCACGGGATTCGTCTCCGGCCATGGACCCCGAGCCGCCTGCATCCGTGCCTATCGAATCCGACTGGGCGCCGATCATGGAGTTCACCTCCGCAGATATCTTTCAGCACTCGCCTTTCGGCGATGTGCTAAATTCATTAAGGTCTCTCTCCTTGTCAGGAGAACCTTGGTTGAACTATGTCCGGCTAGAATGGGATGCGGACGACGAAGAAATTCACTGCCCACCCACCACCCACTTAGTAGCCACTGTCCACGATTTAACCGACATGCTCGACTTCGACTCTAAAGACATCCACGGCATGGACGAAGATGCAGGAGACGAACAGGAAGCAGTGCCCACAGGGCGCCGGACAACCACTTCATCTCACGACATATACATGGTGGATACACCCAAAGAAGGCAATGGCGAAGAGACAACAGAGGATGGCCCCTCCAAGAAGCAACCCAAGCGCCGACGTCAGCGGCGCAACTCTAAGTCCCGCCATAGCAAAAACAACGATAACAGCGCAAGAGAAAATAACACTCCAGTCGACTCCAGAGGAAACGACGACCACATTACCCCGTCAGCAGAGCACGATGAAGTTGCAAACGGCGAACATAGTACGGATCCGACATCCGAACACGAAGACGCCGAGGATAAACCTCATCAAACCCCCTTCGGGGAGGAAAACAGTCCGGACGAAGATGCACGCATCATCCCGGGAACACACTTGGAATAAGAGAACCTCCACAGAAGGCTTATTGCCACATCGAGGAGTCTGAAGAAGCAGAAGCAAAGGCTTAAGGCCGCAAAAAATACACTCAACAGCAGGTGGAACGAAGTGCTCGACAACAAAGAAAAGTATGGTGGAAGTTACCACACAAATAGCTATCCAAAGCACAAGCTATTACCTGAATTCAACGATGAGACCTTAGAGCCCACACAGTCGAAAAATTAAATGGCCAACCGGCCGGATCAACCACCTTGTGACTGCGATAGAGCAGCTAACAAGGTCGCACATAAGTCAACACACGATCTACGTGAGGACTTGTGCCGAAAATCTGGTATGACCAGATCCATTTATGGATCTAGGAAGCGCCCTCCGGCACAAAATCAAAACCGAATACTACAACCGTCCGAACGCCATGGTAAATCCAAATACAGGGGTGCTGCACACCCCCTATGTTTCACCGATGAGGTGCTGGACCACGAATTCCCAGAAGGATTCAAACCAGTGAACACAGAGGCGTACGACGGGACCACAGACCCTGGGGTCTGGATTGAGGACTTTATCCTCCATATCCATATGGCTCGCAGAGACGATCTCCATGCCATCAAATAATTGCCCCTCAAACTTAAAGGACCAGCTCGGCACTGGCTGAAAAGCCTCCCTGAAAACTCAATTGGAAGTTGGGAGGAGCTCGAGGATGCTTTTTGGGCTAATTTTCAAGGGACCTACGTCTGACCTCTGGATGCAGACGATTTAAGTCATATAATTCAACATCCCGGAGAGTCAGCCCGAAAGCTTTGGAACAAGTTTCTCACTAAGAATAACCAAATGGTCGACTGTCTGGACGCCGAAGCCTTAGCAGCTTTGAAACACAGCGTCCGAGACGAATGGCTAGCCAGACACCTCGACCAAGAAAAACCGAGAACAATGGCAGCCCTGACAAGCCTCATGACCCGCTTTTGCGCGGGCAAAGATACCTGGCTAGCCCGCAGTAGCACCAGCAACCCAACACTACTAGGGAAAACCTTATACACAGAACTTTAGCAGTAGTGCGGGTCAAAAAAGCACGCTGGTGCTAAGTAGCAGTAGCGCGCCTGTGCAAACCGCGCTGCAGATAAAGTTTTAGCAGTAGCGCGTCTTATTCTAAACACGTTACTACTAAAATTCCCACGGCTTAGCCGATAGGCTACACATAGTAGTAGCGACCTATATCGAACTGCGCTACCGCTACTTTCTTTGTAGCAGCGCGTTTTAATCTAAACTCGCTACTGCTAAAGGATATAAAATTAAATGGAAAGCAAATAGAAAGGTAATTGAAAATGAAAGAAATATAATAAGGTGAAAGGAAAAAATAAAATGTGAAGAAAACTAAATGAAAAAGGGGGAAAAGAGAAAGGAGTAGCAGTAGCGTGTACCCCAGAACGCGCTGTAGCTAACGTAGCAGTAGCGCGCTTTCTGGAACGCGCTACTGCTACTTCTGACTTAACCACGGGGTTCATCCTTCCCCACGGCCACTTCCCCCAAATCCAGCTCTCCACTCTCGCTGCCGTTGTCGCCGGTCGGCCGCTGCGCGCTCTCCGCACACCCTCTACGCCGCCCCCGACCCCAGATTCAACGCCGCCCCCGCCCCCGACCTCAACGCCGCCCTGACCCCGACCTCGACGCCGCCATCCGCCGTGCGTCCGAGCCCTGACCCCGACCTCGACGCCGCCTGCCCCTCCCTCGTCGCAGGCACCCAAGGTGAGCACACCTACTCCTCCCTCTCCCCTACCTCTGCCTAGGGTTTCTCTATATTTTAGTTGCATCAAATTAGTTAGGGTTCATGTAAGGGTGGAAATGAATCGGATGCGGATGCGGCTCAAATGAGTTAGGGTTCATGTAAGGGTGGAAACGAATCAAATATCTAAGATGAATCATAAAACGAGTAAAATTTGACCACTTATTTCACTTTATAGTTGGATAATTGGAATATCCGCTACCACTTTCCACCCCTAGCTTCATCAAATTAGATGGTAATTAGGGCAGTAGTTCCGAGGTACTAATTAGTTAGTAAGAACTAGGTACTAATTAGGTACTATTTTATTTTTATTTTTAGTAAGTTTATTTTTAATACTTGAATTAATAGAACTTGTTGCTATTTTTTTAGTTAAAGCAGTTTTTCCTGCATCACCGTGGACGATGCCTATCCCGCATCCTCGTTGTCGAGTCGGCGGAGGACGACACCTGCTTGACCAGATGGGCCATGTCCGGGACTGGGCTCCGCCGGGGTGGTACTGGGAGGCGCTACCTACCGGGGGGGCGCAGGTTGGTGAGGAGCCAGCCTGTCGTTGACCCGAACCTTCTTTGGTGGCAGTCGCGTGGGCCGGTGACGGTCCAGAGGCTCGAGGACCCCACGGAGGTGGTGCGTCACCGTGTCAGTGAGGAGGACGCGCACGTCCGTCGGTACTTGTTTGCGTTGGAGCACATGTTCTCCAATACCTGGCAGGTTCTCCAGGGATCTCACTGGAGCTATGATCCCGTGATGGTTCCTTCTCTGTGGGTGTCTACCGCCCACGCCGATACCCATTGTGTGCTAGGGTTTTAGTTGTATTAGTGATGTTATATGTATGACACTATTCGGGTTGTATTAGTGATAATATTCGACGATGTACGGACGCATGAGATGATTTACTTTTCCTTATTGAATGCATGCTAATTTGAGTCCTATAAGATATTTGAAATGTATATCTTGTGTTGCTCAAATAGGATATGTGATTGCCCAAGTGGCCGGTCATGTTTGCAGGTTACACCTCTGAGTGGCCTATGTTTTGCCGAAGTGTTGATTCACTTCCGTTCCAGCAAATTTCAGGCGCTCGATATGTCCTATTTTAGCAAAGGTCATGCCGGATTTTTCCGTGAATTTTGGCATGACTTGTGCCAGAATATGTAGGAAATATCGAGTGCCCCGGATTTGTGTGTTGAGTATCCTGGTAGTTGTCTTCGATCGATTTTCAATTAATGTTTTAACTATGAACATAGGAAATGTCTGACGACGAAAAGGATTTCGGTATTTGCAAATACTGCGAAGACGAGCGCGGCCTGTGCGACGGAATCTTCCTAGATGATGATAGGCGCTTCAGCATCAAGCTGGACGAGAACTTCGAAGTGGATACAGTAAGTCACAACGACAAGTCTTTTTTCGTAATTAAGCATGACATTTGCTTCATTTGCTTCAACTTATAATTTAAGCATGACATTAAGCATGACAAGTCTTTTTCTACTATTCTACTAGCGTATCCCCTGCCATGCAAGAGTTTTTGTATTGGATAAGATAGGTTTCAGTCGTACTATGGAGGAAAAGAAAGTTTACTTGAAGACCGAGCATGGTTATATTTTCCACGCAAAATTATACAATTCAGACGACTACACCTATTTTGGATGCAAAACATGGCGAGCACAATGCAAGACTTATGCATTTGAGCCTGATATGGTTATCACCTTTGATATTCGCCTGGAAGATGATATTGAAGGTAATACCGACATCTGGGTCAATGTGTAGACGCCTCCAGTTATACCATTATGTAAGTTTCTCAACCATATTTATGTCTTTGATATTGTTTATTCAAAAATAGTTGACAACTAATTTGTATTGTCAGCTTATTTCGGTGCAAGCAAACATGTCTAGCGCTTGGTAGACAGGACCTACTACTGTCCCGGGGCTGAACTAAACTGCGAGGAGCTAAGTCATTATGTTTCATGGCTTGAGGATCATGATACTGTCAAGACAAATTTTCTTCCTGCACTTAGAAATGTTAGTACTGAAAACGTGCGACCAATAGTGTTCGTAATGAACTACGGTCACATCTATTTAGGAAGGATGGTAAGATTTTTACTATTTGTCCTCAGTGCATCTTTTCCATACATTATTTTTGAAGCTAAACTTCATTGCTAAGTATGTTACCATACGATGTTCTTCAACAGGGACTCCCGATGAATGTTGTGCCTTATGGGATCGAGACTAAAGGTACCATGAGTATTATTAGCTTACGGCCAAGATATCCTACAGATTACTTTAGTGCATTCAAGATTAGCGACGGATGCTTAATAGTGCAAGACTGGACCAAATGTGTGATGGAGAAGCGCAGAGAAGTACTAGGGGGCAGCAAACAGATGCGCTACCCACGATTAGGAGACAGGTTCATCTGCATGCTCCAACTTGATCAAGGAGGAGAGCTACACATGTTTTATGTTATTTTACCTAAGAGAGAGCAGCAGGAGTGATTAGCTAGCTAGAAATGAGTTTGAGGATGATGATGTGCTACACTATTACTATGATGATAAAATAGCTAGTGTTGGTGGTAATGACTATGATGATTATTATTAGCTAGTGTTAGTGGTGATTAAATAAATACTGTTGGTGGTAATGACTATGATGATGATTAAATAGCTTGTGCTGGCGGATTAGATTCAAGTGGAGGCAACATGTGGTGCACATCGAAAGTACTACTAGTCCAAACTAGATCAAGTTTGGATTAGTAGTATACTTTTGACATGCACCACATATTGCCTCCACTTGAACCTAATCCACCTTCATTTGACACACTGTTATGGACATAATGATGTAAACCTCATAATTGGTATTGTACCAATATTTGTATGATGGCGCATAAATACACTAAAAATAATAAAAATAAAAAAGAATACTAGTAGCGATGGAGAGAAAACACGCTGCCAGTAGTTACATTAGCAGTAGCGTGGGAGTGAACAAACGCTGCAGCTATTTGTCCTAGCAGTAGCGTGTGCGGGCACGCGTTATTGCTAAGCAATAGCTGTAGCGCCTTATTAGTAGCGCGCCTACCCGCGCTACTAGTGAGCACAAAACCAGCGCTACTGCTAGGGTTTTCCCTAGTAGTGCAAGCACATCCGAAGTCAGGGATGGCAATGGAAAACCATGACGCAATAAAAACAAGCGTCGAAGTAAAGAAGATAGCCCAGATAATACGGCGGTAAACGCCAGATTCAGGGGCTCTCGACCAGGTCAGCGGAAAAACCCTTTCAAAGGCAGCAGAGATGGACCGTCTGTCTTAAACAGGATTCTTGACAAACTATGTCAGATTCATGGCACCCCCGATAAACCTGCAAATCACACCCACAGAGAATGCTGGGTCTTCAAGCAGGCCGGTAAGCTAAACGCCGAACACAAGGGGGGGGGAGACACCAAGCGAAGATGAGGACGAACCTCGCCAGCAAAGCACTACAGGACAGACAAAATTCCCACCAGAGGTTAAAACAGTAAACATGATCCATGTGACGAAGAGGAGAAGCAAACGTGCACTCCGAGACACACGCGCCATAGAGCCCGTCACCCCTAGGTCCAACCCCTGGTTGGCATTCCCGGTCACTTTTGATCGCGGGGATAACGTGACAAGCATCCGGCACGAAGGATTGGCTGCCTTGGTGTTAGACCCAATAATAAACGGGTACCATCTCACACGAGTCCTCATGGACGGCGGCAGTGGTCTAAGTCTGATATATCAAGACACAGTCCGTAAAATGGGGATAGACCCGACAAAAATAAGCCACAATAATACTACCTTCAAGGGAGTAATACCAGGCCCAGAGGCCCGCTGTACGGGCTCTCTATTACTAGAGGTTGTATTCAGTTCTCCCGACAACTTCTGAAGCGAAAGGTTAACTTTCTACATTGCTCCATTCCGAAGTGGCTATCAAGCACTACTAGGAAGAGCGGCTTTCGCTCGTTTTAATGCAATACCGCATTACGCTTCCCTCAAGCTTAAGATGCCCAGTCCACGTGGCACCATCACAGTTAGCGGAAATACTGAGTGTTCTCTACGCGCGGAAGAATGTGCGGTAGCTTTAACAGCCGAGCACTAGACGGTCTCACCAACCAGAAAAAATGACAGGTCGTTAAGACCACAGACACGGTTAGACGAGTCCAATGCACCACTACATATAACATGAGATTGGTTTGATGGTCAAACCATCATAGACGGTACCAGGGGCTTCCTGCGTGTAATTAGGGCTAGTCTGGCCCAACTTGTCTTATCTTGAATTTTAATGGTATATTGATAATAACCAATTTTCTGGCACGTAAACTTTCACCTAAGTTCTTCTCTTTTACAGATGATAATCGTGCTACACCCATCCAGGACACGGCACAATGGAGACATAGGCACAGACGTGCATCAGGGACCCGCTCAAAGGTTTCTTTTCAGATTAAGACCCTGTGTAAACCTTTTTTACTGTCTCTTGTTGTTCACATCCTCTAGATACTCAATACAACCGAGAAGGACGCTGACGTTATTGGCATGTGGCCATGTCAGGATATTGCACGTACCTGGACACTCGGGGTTTATTATTAAGGACATTGTTCAACCCGGCATATGTTATAAAGACCGAATACCTTAGGGAGTGTTCGGCGTCGCGAGTTTGGCCTTATATGCATCAGCTCCGAATCATGTCTTTGGTCCAATGTTGGGTTTGCCCGGCTCCCATGTTTTGGTACCTTACGTTCCGCTATATCGGCTAAGGTAGCACTGGGAGAACTACTGCGATTGTGCCCTGGTTCATCCGGATGAGCACCTCAGTAGAGAAAGCCGAAAACTGACTGTCATGATAAACCGCGAGACTAGTCAACCACTCGATGACTTAGGGAATCTTCGAGATTCCTCCACATTAACGAAGGGCCGTTTCTCGGTCATGTACTTACGCGCCCCGTATTCGGACGAGCGCATAAGTACCAGGGGCTATATAGTAGTCACATCGTAAAACTCCTACGCCTAAGTGAAAGTGTTAAAGCAATATAGTCTGATTGCCTCGTTCTCTGCGCTACCACCTCCTTCATGGACCAAGACGTTGGATCAAGTGTGAATACGCGCTTTTTGCGAACACCCCCGCATTATATGCGTGGGGGCTGAAGCCGACGACTGCAAACTTTCAGGTTATATACATATATACATAAACGGCCGCACAGGAGGCATCATAATACTTTTAGGCAAAAGTATAAACACAGCCTTTATAATTCAATAAAACATTGTTTTTACAATGGGAATACATGTCACTAGAACATAATATTCTTCAAGCACTGAGCCTCTATCGAACGAGCGCCTTCAAGGACTTCTTCAAAGTAGTGCTCGGCAGCCACTCGGCCCACGGCCGAACCCTGTGTTGCAATAGTGGTGGCCTCCATCTCTGCCCAGTATGTCTTGACACGGGCAAGTGCCATCCACGCACCCTCTATGCACGCCGACCTCTTCATAGCGTTGATGTGCGGCACAGCACCAAGGAATTGTTGCACTAATCTAAAGTAACTATTCGACCTTGGCCCTCCCGGCCACAGATGATCCACAACAGGCCTCATGGCAAGTCCGGACAACCTATGGAGCTCGGACCACTCGGCCATTTGCTCATTCAACAGCAGCGGACGCACTGGAGCATGGAACTGTGACCAGAATAGCTTTTCCACTTCACGATCTTTTTGATCCTTGAAGTACTCGGCCGCATTAGCAGCACTTGCTGCCAAATCCACATAGGCGTCTGCAGAACTCCATAGTTGATCAAGAGGAGCATACTTCAGATCTCCGAACTTAGTCCGCAATAAGAAGGGCTTCCCAGCCACGATATCCGTAGCTTGACGCAGTTCCTCCTTTGTCGCTCTGATTTTGGAGTGGGCTTCCTTGGCTGCTACCATGGCCTTCTCCAGGTCCGTCGCCTTCGCTCGGCTTTCTTTTTCAAGCAGCTGCTAACGGTCAGCAGCATCTTTCAACTCAATGGCCATCTTGGCTATTCCTTCCTTGCACTGGCAATGCGCGGCCTGTTCGGCCCTCAGCTCTTTGACCGCCTTTAGAGCGGCCGCATCGCTATTCCTTGCTTGTTCCTTGGCTCGGGCAAGCTCCGCCCAAAGGGTCTCCATGGTGGCAGCTCCATCTGTAGTCACAACATATTAAAGATACCAGTATCATGCTCCTCTTACTATGTGTTGATCACCGGAGAAATCACTTACCCCGTGCCTCGTCAAGCCGCTTGTTGACAAGCACGATGTCGGCATCTGCCGCATCAAGTTGCCGCTTTAGTTGGCAAACTCATCAATCCGGCTAGCCACCGGACCTTCAGCCAGCTGCACATAAAGGCGGTCTGGTTATTACCTTGGACTATGATCCTTTGTTTGCCGCCGTTTTCGACGGCAACCAGAGTCTCAGGGGCTACTATCTGCATAGGGCACACCTAACGTGTGTGGTACTGTCAAAAACATACACTATTTCACGTACCTCAAAGCCTTTCAACAGACTCATAAAAGCTTCATGCAACCCGCTTTCGGCGGATGAAATCCTTTCAATTACCGTACCCATTAGCGTACGATGCACTTCTAAGATGGCCGCTTCCTCCAGAAGATCCTTCAGTGCGTCCGACCGCACACTGTACGGTTTCGCACTCTTTCCGTTGCTCTCTTTAGGAGCCGAATACCGAGGACTCCGGGTGGCCAAAGGATTACCCTCTGGCCTTGGCAGATCAGGAGAAACCCTCTGCGACGACACTTCAGGGTCGCCCGCCTCATGAGGCGGCCTGGCAAGGGGAGGTATTTCGCTCTCCATCATCTCCAGAAGAAGATCCCCCGAAGACGAACTCTGTCGAGAAGGGCTACGATCCGAACTACAAGATATAAGCTTCGGTTATTGTCTTCAGAAGTAAGGTAGGATATTTTCACTATTAAGTACTTTTTGATTACTTACAGCTCGATAGAGGGCTGATCCCCTTGCGGACATTGTGCGGCAAGAATGCCCTCCGAGGCAGGACCCTTTGGCGAAGATTTCTTCCCCCGTTTGGAAACCTCTGTTTCCGGATCTTCAGAGGTGGTCCTCTTCCTTCCTCGGGGAGAGGGAATGTCAGATTCTTCTTCCTGGTTATCCTCCTTCGTGGAGGTGCTAATTCTCCCGGTTTGGACGAGCAGTGAGTGAGGCCCGCTTTCGGCCTCTTTATTCCCCCATTTATCTTCCTTTGAGGGAACCTAAGCGAGTCCTGGATTAGGGGGTGTCCGGATAGCCGGACTATACCTTCGGCCGGACTCCTGGACTATGAAGATACAAGATTGAAGACTTCGTCCCATGTCCGGAAGGAACTTTCCTTGGCGTGGAAGGCAAGCTTGGCAATACAGACATGTAGATCTCCTGCCATTGTAACTGACTCTGTGTAACCCTAGCCCTCTCCGATGTCTATATAAACCGGAGGGTTCTAGTCCATAGGAGGAACAACAATCATACCATAGGCTAGCTTCTAGGGTTTAGCCTCTCTGATCTCGTGGTAGATCTACTCTTGTACTACCCATATCATCAATATTAATCAAGCAAGACGTAGGGTTTTACCTCCATCAAGAGGGCCCGAACTTGGGTAAAACATCGTGTCCCCTGCCTCCTGTTACCATCCGCCTAGACGCACAGTTCAGGACCCCCTACCCGAGATCCGCCGGTTTTGACACCGACATTGGTGCTTTCATTAAGAGTTCCTTCGTGTCATCACTTTTAGGCCCGATGGCTTCTCCAATCATCAACAGCGATGCGATCCAGGGTGAGACTTTTCTCCTCGGACAGATCTTCGTATTCGGCGGCTTTGCACTACGGGCCAATTCGCTTGGTCATCTGAAGCAGATCGAAAGCTACGCCCCTGGCCATCAGGTCAGATTTGGAAGTTTGAACTACATGACCGACATCCGCGGAGACTTGATCTTCGACGGATTCGAGCCACAGCCGAGCGCGTCGCACTGCCATGATGGGCATGATCTAGCTCTGCCGCCGAACAGTGCCCTAGAGGCCGCACATGTGTCCGCTCCGACCCCTAGCTCGGAGCCGATCACACCAATCGAGGATGGGTGGTTAGACACCGCCTTGGGGGCTGCAATCTCTACGGCGATCAAGCCGAACACCAGCCTTGTCCTCTACGAAGCCCGTGACTCCAAGGTGCCGGACTCCTCTCCGGACTCCGAGCCCTCCGCGCCCCTACCGATCGAATCCGATTGGGTGCCGATCATGGAATTCACCGCCGCAGACATATTTCAACACTCGCCCTTCGGCGACATTCTGAATTCACTCAGGTCTCTCTCTTTGTCAGGAGAGCCCTGGCCGGACTATGACCGGCAGGATTGGGATGTGGACGACTAAGAAATTCGATGCCCACCCACCACCCACTTCGTAGCCACTGTCGATAATTTAAACGACGTGCTCAACTTCGACTCTGAAGACATCAACGGTATGGACGACGATGTAGGAGATGAACATGAACCAACGCCTATAAGGCACTGGACAGCCACCTCATCTCATGATGTATACATGGTGGACACACCCAAAGGAAGCGAAAATGAGGAACATAGGGATGCAACAAAGGATCGTTCACTCGAAAATCAATCAAAGCGGCAACATAAGCGCCGCTCCAAGCCCCGCCTCGACAGAGACAGCAGCCATACAGACCCAGCCATAGAGCAGGACGAGCCGGCGGACGACGAACATGCCTTCAAGCAAGCGTCCGAACAGGGCAACTTGGATAAACAAACCGAACACCCCGTCCCCGGCGAAAACAACAGTCCGGATGACCTTACGCCGAATAAACTCATAGAGCAGAAGAACCTCCACAAAAGGCTCGTCGCCACTGCACATAGCCTGAAAAAGCAGAAGCAGAAGCTCAAAACTGCGGAAGATGCACTCAGAATCAGATGGAGCAAAATACGCAACACCGCAGACAAATATGGCGGCAGTCGCTGCACAAAAAGCTATCCAAAGCGAAAGCTACTGCCTGAATTTGACGAGGAGGCCTTAGAGCCCCCGCAGTCAAAAAATAGGAAAGCCATCCGGTCGGATGGACGACCGCATGGCCAACATGGAGCGGCAAGCGGCGCCGCACACAAGCCGGCACGCGATCCACCAAAGGATCCACATCAAAAAGACGGCCCAGCCAGATCTATATACGGGCCAAGAAAGCAAGCTCTAGTAAGCAATGCAACACAACAAATATCCGAACATCACGACACACCCAAATACAGGGGTGCCGCACACCCCCTATGTTTCACCGATGAGGTGCTGGACCATGAATTTCCAACGGGATTCAAGTCCATAAACAAAGAGGCGTACGATGGAACAACAGACCCTGGGGTCTGGATCGAGGATTATATCCTCCACATACACATGGCCAGAGGAGATTACCTCCATGCCATAAAATACTTACCCCTCAAGCTTAAAGGGCCAGCCCGACATTGTCTCAAAAGCCTTCCCAAAAACACCATTGGAAGTTGGGAAGAGCTTGAGGATGCTTTCAGGGCAAATTTTCAAGGGACCTATGTCTGCCCTCGGGATGCAGACGATCTCAGTCACATAACTCAACATCCCGGAGAGTCAGCCCGGAAATTCTAGAATAGATTTCTTACTAAAAAGAATCAGATAGTCGACTGTCCGGACGCTGAAGCCCTAGCAGCTTTTAAGCATAACGTTCGAGACGAATGGCTTGCCAGACACCTCGGCCAAGAAAAGCGAAGAATAATGGCCACATTAACAAGTCTCATGACCCGCTTTTGCGCAGGAGAGGACAGCTGGTTGGCAAGATGTAGCACCAGCAAACGAAGTACATCCGAAGTTAGGGATGGAAACGGAAAACCCCGATGCAGCAAGGACCAATGACGGAATAAGGGAAACAGCCCAAAGAGCACGGCGGTCAATGCCGGATTCAAAAGCTCGCGGCAGAATCAGAGAAAGCCGCCCCTCAAGGATAATAGGGACGAGCTATCCAACTTAAACAAAATCTTGGACAAGATATGTCAAATACACAGTTCTCCCGGGAAGCCTGTGGACATACCTACAGAGATTGTTGGGTTTTCAAGAAAGCCGACAAACTCAACGCCGAACACAAGGGGCTCGACACACCAAGTGAGGACAACAACGAACCCAACAAGCAGAGCACCAGGAAACAAAAGGATTTCCCACAAGAAGTCAAAATAGTAAACTTACTTCACATGACGAACAGAACGACGCCACTAGAGATACGCGCCATACGGCCTATCCCAAAGGAGTCTTGCCAATGGTTGTTAAAACCGATCACCTTCGACCATCAGGATTACTCTAGAAGTATCCGGAACGCAGGCTGGACTGCCTTGGTATTAGATCCAATAATCGGCGGACTCCACTTTACAAATGTCCTGATGGACGGCGGCAGTGGTCTAAACCTGTTATACCAGGACACAATCCACAACATGGGGATAGACCCAACAAAAATTCGCCATAGCAAAACCTCCTTTTAAGGGGTAACGCCAGGCCCGGATGCCTGCTGTATGGGTTCTCTCTGGCTAGAAGTTATGTTCGGCTCCCTCGATAACTTCCGTCGCGAACAGATAACTTTCCACGTCGCCCCATTCTCAAGTAGCTATCAAGCACTGATGGGACGTGTCGGTGTCAAAACCGGCAGATCTCGGGTAGGGGGTCCCGAACTGTGCATCTAGGCCGGATGGTAATAGGAGACAAGGGACACGAAGTTTTACCCAAGTTCGGGCCCTCTCGATGGAGGTAAAACCCTACATCCTACTTGATTAATATTGATGATATGGGTAGTACAAGAGTAGATCTACCACGAGATCGAGGAGGCTAAACCCTAGAAGCTAGCCTACGGTATGATTGTTGATGTGTATGTTGTCCTACGGACTAAAACCCTCTGGTTTATATAGACACCGGATAGGGTTAGGGTTACATAGAGTCGGTTACAATGGTAGGAGATCTTCGTATCCGTATCGCCAAGCTTGCCTTCCACGCCAAGGAAAGTCCCTTCCGGACGCGGGATGGAGTCTTCAATCTTGTATCTTCATAGTCCAGGAGTCCGGCTGAAGGTATAGTCCGGCCATCCGGACACCCCCTAATCCAGGACTCCCTCAGTAGCCCCTGAACCAGGCTTCAATGACGACGAGTCCGACGCGCATATTGTCTTCGGCATTGCAAGGCGGGTTCCTCCTCCAAGTACTTCATAGAAGATTTTGAACACAAAGATAGTGTCCGGCTCTGAAAAATAAGTTTCCACATATTGCCATAGAGAGAATAATATTTACACAAATCTAATCTGCTGACGTATTCCATAGTGTGACATCACACCACGGCCAAGCTTTTATTCGAACCATTTTGCTGTCCCACCTCAGCGCGTTATGCGAGGCGGTTTCCTTGGCACGTCTTGTTAAAGCAAAGATCGTGTCCACTTATTCCGGGATTCTCATTAATACGGGCGTGGGTAACCCAACCGCGCCATCGATTACGGCGCTTGGAGATAAGCGAGTTTTATCAGGCTGGTGGGGACATGTAGTAGCGTCCACCCATATAAGGGGACAAAGATCCACCTTTTCACCTACGCCTTCTTCCTCCTTCGCCTATCCATTCTTGCGCACTCGAGCTCCAGCGCCCAAGTCCGCACTCCCAACCTCAACCTTCTCCAGCCATGTCCGAAGCGGGAGGCAAGTGGATGGTCTCCTCCGTCACGGAGGGACATATCAAAAAGCTGAGGAAGGCCGGATACCTGTCTAACGACATCGCGTACCGGCTCCCCAAAAAGGGGCAGCTCATCCCCACCCCTAGGCCCCATGAGAGGGTGGTGTTCCTCCCCCATTTCCTCCGCGAACTAGGCTTCCCTCTCCACCCATTTGTCCGGGGGCTCATGTTCTACGGCCCGGATTTCCACGATTTGGCCCCGAACTTCGTCCTCAACATCTCGGCGTTTATCGTTGTGTGCGAGGCCTTCCTCCGCATCCGCCCCCATTTCGGGCTCTGGCTCAAGACTTTCAACGTCAAGCCGAAGGTGGTGCACGGCAGCCAGGCGGAGTGCGGAGGCACCATGGTGGGCAAGATGGCCAACGTCCTCTGGCTCGAGGGCTCCTTTGTGGAGACCCTGAAGGGGTGGCAATCGGGGTGGTTTTACATCACCGAGCCGCGCAACGCCGAATGGGTCGCACCCCCCGAGTTCTGGTCCGGACCCCCAACGCGGCTCACGTCCTGGAAAGAGATGGGCCTATCGTGGGGTAAAAAGGAGAGCTAACCGGACTCCAAACATGCGTCAAAACCCTGGTGGACAAGAAGCTCAAACTTGTCAACGTAGTCAAGGTTATGCTCATCCGCTTGATCCTCCCATGCCAACAACGGGCTTTCAACCTGTGGGAGTTCGACCCGGCACGGCACCAAACTCTGAGCAGGCTCTTCGACACGACGTACGAAGATGCCTGGAAGGTGCTTTTCAAGGGCGCCGAGGCTCCCGCATCCGCTACTGAGGATCGCGGATTCAGTGCGCAGCATCACGCTCTCGCGATAAGCTTGTTTTTTTCTTTTACAGGGTATCAGTTTTTCATAGTCTGACTCCATGCGGGATCTAAACTCCCTTTACCTTTGACAGGATTGGCAGGTGACCTCCGGACAGATCAAATGTCCGGCTCCTTTGCTCGAAGGCCCAGCGGATGCTCGCTTGGCGAAGCTGCTGGTTCCGGCACCCTATGAGGTGCTGGAGAAGAAGGTCAAGAAGAAGGACTCGGGGACTCGAAAGAGTGCCCGACGCCCGGAGGTGTCGGATTCATCATCTGACGAATCCAAGACACACTCCTCCCGCGAAGACAAGGAGGAGGAAGAAGAGACCCCTCCCCCTCCAGCGGGCGAAGGGAAGAAAAGGAAGGCCGCCCCAACTAGGGAGGCCGAAGGGTCCAAGAAAGGGAAAATCCTTCCTCCGGACTGCTCCACCGACGCCGATGGCGGCGGAGAGGAATGGGCGCCTAGGGCCAAGCCCCTGGCCAAATCGTAAGTATCCGGATACCAGAGTAATTCATAGTATTCGTTTATTGCACAGCTTTCCTTATGTCGAATATGTTTATGCAGCCCTCCCAAAGACCGGCTCGACGCGTCGTCGAGCGGCTCACTAGACTCGTCGGATGTGAACTCGCTTCCGACGGCTTACTCCCCCTGCCCTACAGACGACACCGAAGTGTTGTCCCAATAGGTTCCAGGCCGGGAGGAGGTGGTCCTGGAGGCGCCGCAAGGCGACCTCCCGGACTCCAGGAGTAAAGGGGATGAAACCCCCCGGGGCTCCAAGTCCAGCTCTAGGCCGGACACCGCTCCGGAACCTTCAGAGGTTCCAGAGTCCGGCGGGGGACCTCCTTCCAAGAGGAGCAAGTCCGCCATGCCGGTGGCCCCCGTCCAACCAGAGGCGCCGGACAATATGTTGGAGGCGCTCCAAGGCGCCTCCATCGACGAGGAGCACCACACTATTATGAGTGCGGTGGTCCAGAAGGTTCAGTCCGCCAAGAGCGGACTGACCGAAGCTTGTACTAGCCTTTTAACGGGCTTTGAGGTAAGTAAAGAATGTGTAAATAATAGTACCGCATAGACAGTGGCCCCTGATGCTCTGTTTGACGTTCGGGAAGAAAAGCCGAATAGAGGATCAAATAGAATTCGCAGGAGTCTAACAAAAATGAGTCAGTATGCATATGCAGGCTTCCCTGCTTGAGTCCGCCACACTGACTGCGGAAGTGGACACGCTAAAGCAGAACCTCGAGTGGTCCGAGCAAGAGCTCGAACGTGCCAAGAAGCAGCTCGAGGACAACGAAGGTAAGAAATACGTTGTTAAAAATATATATAAAAAGGTGCAATTGCAAAGAATGACAGGATTATCGTGGCTATTGTAGGGGCCACGTCTGAAGTGGCGACCCTTAAGCAAGCGCTGGTCGAGGCCGAGAAGAGGGCGGCCTCGGAGCGCACCGAGCGGGAGAAGTATGAGGACGAAGTTGGCAAGGTGCAGCAAGAGTTCCAGGCTCTCATGGAAAAGCATGAGAGTTTGGAGCTTGACTCAAAGACGCGAGCGTCCGAGCTCGCGGTGGCTATTGAAAATGCCAAGTCTGCCAAGGCCGAATCCCAGAAGACCCTCCAGGAGTTGGATGAGGTGAAGAAGATAGCGGCGGGTAAGGCATTATTTATGCAAAGCAAACACATAAACATGAGTTACTTGTTACTTACCCGAATCCAGAGCTCTCCAGGAGCATTCGCAGATCTTCCCTGGAGTGTATCCGATGCCGGCGCATTCTATCGAGCCGAGGAGGGTAGCTCGACGGAGAAGGTGTCTGGTCTCAGTACGCTGAGGCCGGACACCCCATGCCCCTGAGCGACCAGCCGAAGCAACTGGTCGAGCTCCACAAGGCGGCCGAACAGGCCATGAAGGGCCTCATTGTTCGGCTGTGGCCTGGAGTGGCCCTGCCTGGGAGCTATTTCGGGCTGGTGCGGCGGTTGGTGGAGGCCTGTCCAAGGCTTGAAGTCATCAAGCGCTCCGTCTGCATTGAAGGTGCCCGTGCTAAGGTGCACTGGGGCAAGATGGATGCTGAGAAGCTGGTGAAGGACGGGCCACCGCCGGGGAAAGAGCATCGCAAGCCCGAGAATTACTATAAGGATGTTCTGAAGGGTGCCCGCCTTGTGGCGGATGAATGTTCTAGGGATGTAATTTTTGAGTGAAACTTGCTCGTTTTGTACTGTGCGCTGAAAACTTGTTTATATGCGCTAAGCAATGCTGTTAGAATTTAAAATATTACCTTCTGTGCGGCTGTTTATCAATTCTGAGAGATGGTGAGTCGTCGGCTTCTGCCCCCGTGCCGCTAGTGCTGGGGTGTTCAGGGATAAACCTGAGCGCTCTTTTTCCCATGTTTGGGTCCTTCGAGGGAGGCGCTCAGCCCAACGAACAAGGCAATCGGACTATAATGCGTGAACACTCTCACTTAGCCATAGAATTCTATAATTTTAAATTTCGGCGAAGCCCCTGGTATTCGGAAGACCGAGTTTGGGGCGCTATCCACGCCTTGGCCGGACAGAGCCGGCTCCTCGCCCTAAGCGGCATAAGTCTTTAGGGACTCGAAAAACCTCTCGAACAGCGACCAGCTCTCGCTTCATCATGACAGTCAGTTTTAGCTTTCTCCACTGAGGTGCTCGACCCAGCTCAACTGGGGCACAATCGCAGTGGTTCTCCTAGTGCTACCTTAGCCGATATAGCGGAACGTAAGGCACCAAAACATAGGAGCCGGGCAAACCCAACTATTGACCCAAGACATGATTCGGAGCCGATGCATATAATGCTATAAGTTCGGGGTGCCGCACTTGTTAAAGTGTTCGGACTTCTCACACCATATTGAGGGGTACTAAAGCCCCTGGCATATTTTGGTCGTACCAACGTGTACGGGTGCAACATGTCGTTAAGGAACATATATAAAGAAAAAAGGTAATGCAAAAGTAGACGAAAGCTATGCATTGTTTATTAAAAAGGGCTGCGATCAAAGCAGAACGATACAAATAATGCGATAAGTGGAAGGTTGGACTAGTTAACATGTCCGTTCCAGGGGCAAGCTGCGGAATAGTATGCGGAACGGGTATACTGCTCGTGATAGAGACCACCTGGGAGTTCCGTAGTGCAGCGTGGCTTGTCTGCTTCCCTGGTTCTTGCATCGTTTGTGCGGCAATTGGACTGCCGAACAGGCCTTCTGAAGGATGAAGTCCTGAAAGTAAGAGAAAATTAAAAAATCGGCAGCCCCTGGTACGGTTTAAGCCGTGTTTTGGGCGTGCCGTGAAGGTGCCCCTCCCACTGTGCCCATGGTATCTCTAGAGCGTAGTTATGTACGCGAAGTACTGGCGTCGCCTTTTTGCGAGGGTTGGGGTTGGGGCCGCATTGCTACGCCTGCTCGGATCGTGCCAGGCGGTCTTGTTGTAGGTTACTCTGGGCGCGCTTGACGGTGTCCGGTCGTTTAGTGGCCGGACTGGAGAACTGCCTGGAGAGGCTGCTTTGAACTTCCGCTGCAAGGGCCGCCGTGTGCTCCTCCGTTCGGAGGGAGCGTTCGGTGTTTCCATTGACCGTAATTACTCCTCGAGGGCCTGGCATCTTGAGCTTAAGGTATGCGTAATGTGGTACCGCATTGAACTTAGCGAATGCGGTTCGCCCGAGCAGTGCGTGATAGCCACTGCGAAACGGGACTATGTCGAAGATTAACTCCTCACTTCGGAAATTATCCGGAGATCCGAAGACCACTTCAAGTGTGACTGAGCATGTACAGTTGGCCTCTACACCTGGTATTACGCCTTTAAAGGTCGTTTTGGTGGGCTTAATCCTCGAGGGATCTATGCCCATTTTCCGCACTGTATCCTGGTAAAGCAGGTTCAGGCTGCTGCCGCCGTCCATAAGGACTCTAGTGAGATGAAATCCGTCAATAATTGGGTCTAGAACCAATGCGGCGAATCCGCCATGACGGATGCTAGTGGGATGGTCCCTTCGATCAAAGGTGATCGGGCAGGAGGACCATGGGTTGAACTTTGGGGCGACTGGCTCTACCGCGTATACGTCCCTTAACGCGCGCTTCCGCTCCCTTTTGGGGACATGGGTTGCGTATATCATGTTCACCGTCCGCACTTGTGGGGGAAACCCTTCTGTCCACTGTTGTTCGGCGGCCGGGGCTCCTCGTCATCATCGCTATGCAGCCCCTTGTCTTCATTTTCGGCGTTTAACTTGCCTGCCTGCTTGAACACCCAACAATCCCTGTTGGTGTGATTGCCGGCTTTTCGGGGGTGCCATGTATCTGGCACAAGCGGTCGAGTATTCGGTCCAAACTGGACGGGCCCCTAGGATTCCTTTTGAATGGCTTTTTCCACTGACCGGATTTAGAGCCTCTGAATCCGGCATTAACTGCCGTATCCTCAGCATTGTCGCCGTTAATGCGGCGCTTCTACTTGTTGCGACGCGACCTGCCACTACTGTCCCTGGTGTCCGAATTACCAGGGTTCTTGGTCATATTGTTGCTACGAGCAAGCCAATTGTCTTCTCCCGCGCAAAAGCGGGTCATGAGTGTCATGAGTGCTGCCATAGATTTCGGCTTTTCCTGTCCAAGGTGCCGGGCCAGCCACTCGTCACGGATATTGTGCTTGAAGGCTGCTAGGGCCTCAGCGTCCGGACAGTCGACTATTTGATTTTTCTTTGTTAGGAACCGTGTCCAGAATTGCCTGGCCGATTCCTCTGGCTGCTGAATTACGTGACTTAGGTCATCGGCGTCTGGGGGTCACACGTAAGTGCCCTGGAAATTGTCGAGGAATGCGGCTTCCAGGTCCTCCCAACAACTGATTGATCCTGTTGGCAAGCTGTTAAGCCAATGCCGAGCTGGTCCTTTAAGCTTGAGTGGGAGGTATTTGATGGCGTGGAAATCATCGCCGCGGGCCATGTGGATATGAAGGAGATAATCCTCGATCCATACCGCAGGATCTGTTGTGCCATCATATGATTCGATGTTTACGGGTTTGAAACCCTCGGGGATTTGATGATCCATTATTTCGTCTGTAAAGCAGAGTGGGTGTGCGGCGCCTCTGTATTGGGCTATATCATGACGTAGCTCCAATGAGCCTTGTCTACTGTGTTCGGCCCCGCCGAATTTGTGGCCGGCGTGACGGTTACCGTCTCGAGCCGTGGGGCGCCCACGCGATCCGTAGATCGATCTTGTTTGCCTTGCCTTGTCCTCCAACATGTCTCGTAAGTCCGGCGCATATTCCCGCGCCTTGGTACGGGGTGCGGCTTGAGTGGAGGGCCGAGAGGCCTCTCTGTCGCGACCACGAGGTGGCCGGTCGGCCGCATCAAGTGCTTCCTCCTCTAATCGGGGTAGCAACCTGCTCTTTGGGTAGCTCTTGGAGGGGCGTTCGAGTTTATGCTCTTCGGCCGCAAGGACTTCAGTCCATCTGTCGACTAGCAAATCTTGATCAGCCCTAAGCTGTTGCTGTTTTTTCTTGAGGCTTCTTGCCGTGGCCATAAGCCTGCGTTGAAAACGCTTTTGCTCGACGGGATCCTCTGGCACGACGAATTCGTCGTCGTCGAGGCTTGCCTCGTCTTCGGAGGGAGGCATATAATTATCGTCCTCGACCTCTCTGTCTGCCGCTCTCTCGTGAGGGCTGGTTTCTCCATCCTCCTGTGCTAAATCTTGCTGGAGGGGGTTTTCTTCGGCGCTTTCCGGAGTATTATTATCTCCCGTGCTGGAATCACCGTGTTTGTTTTGGCGGGATTTTGAGCGGCGCCGCTGACGCCGGCGCTTAGGCTGTTTCTTGGAGGGGTCATCCTCCGCTGTTCCATCGCCATCTCCCTCTTTTGGGGTGTCCACCATGTATATGTCATATGACGAGGTGGCTTTCCAGGGCCTAGTAGGCGCCGGTTCTTCATCATCTCCTTCATCGGCGTCCATACTGTCGATATCTTCGGAGTCGAAGTCGAGCATGTCGGTTAAGTCGTCGACAGTGGCTACAAAGTGGGTGGTGGGTGGGCTTTGAATTTCTTCATCGTCTGTACCCCAACCTTGCTGGCCGTAGTCCGGCCAGGGCTCTCCTGATAAAGAGAGAGACTTCAATGACTTCAGGATATTGCCAAAAGGCGAGTGATGAAAGATGTCTGCGGCGGTAAACTCCATGGTTGGCGCCCAATCGGATTCGATCGGCAGGGGCGCGGGGGGCTCGGAGTCTGAAGAGGAGTCCGGCTCCTTGGAGTCACGGGTCTCGCAGAGTACGGGGCTGGTGCTTGGCTCAATCGCCGTTGGGGTTGCTGCCCTCGAGGTGGTGTCCAACCGCCCATCCTCGATCGACGCAGTTGGCTCCGAATTAAGGATCGGAGCCGATGCAGATGCGGCCTCCAGGGCACTGTTCAGCGGCAGAGCTAGATCATGCTCGTCGTGACAGTGCGACACGCTCGGAAGTGGCTCGAATCCGTCGAAGATCAAGTCCCCGCGGATGTCAGCCGTGTAGTTTAAATTTCCGAATCTGACCAGGCGGCCAGGGGCGTAGCTTTCGATCTGCTCCAGATGGCCAAGCGAATTGGCCCGTAGTGCGAAGCCGCCGAAGACGAAGATCTGTCCGGGGAGGAAGGTCTCACCCTGGACTGCATCGCTATCGATGATCGTAGGAGCGATCGAGCCTGACGGCGACGACACAGTGGAACCCTCAATGAAAGCACCAATGTCGGTGTCAAAACCGGCGGATCTTGGGTAGGGGGTCCTGAACTGTGCGTCTAGGCCGGATGGTAACAGGAGACAAGGGACACAAAGTTTTACCCAGGTTCGGGCCCTCTCGATGGAGGTAAACCCCTACGTCCTGCTTGATTAATATCGATGATATGGGTAGTACAAGAGTAGATCTACCATGAGATCGAGGAGGCTAAACCCTAGAAGCTAGCCTACGGTATGATTGTTGATGTGTATGTTGTCCTACGGACTAAAACCCTCTGATTTATATAGACACCGGATAGGGTTAGGGTTACATAGAGTCGGTTACAATGGTAGGAGATCTTCGTATCCGTATCGCCAAGCTTGCCTTCCACGCCAAGGAAAGTCCTTTCCGGACGCGGGACGGAGTCTTCAATCTTGTATCTTCATAGTCCAGGAGTCCGGCTGAAGGTATAGTCCGGCCATCCGGACACCCCCTAATCCAGGACTCCCTCAGGACGCGAAGCTTTCGCTCGCTTTAACGCAATACCGCATTATGCATCTCTTACGCTTAAGATGCCGATCCATGAGGCATCATCTCATTAAAAGAAAAACATTGAGTGTTCCTCTCGCGCGGAAGACAGTGCGGCTACCTTGACAGCCCCACAATAAAGCGGCTTCACCAGCCAAAGCACCTAAACAGGTCGTCAAGACCACGGACACGGCTAGACGAGTCTGGCATAAACATACAATTGATAAAGGCTTAATAGTCGTATACCCCTGTACTAGGGGCTCCGCGCATATAAAACAAGAGACAATAAAGCTCAATTTTACCCATTTTGATTTATACTTTGTTTATTTAGTATAACTTATGTTCAGCACGATCTTTCTTCAACTAAGTTCCTCTCTTTTTACAGATGAACACCGTGATACGCCCGTCCAGGATAGGGCACAACAGAGACACAGGCGCAGACGTGCAGCAGGGACCCGTTCCAAGGATTCTTTTCAGATTAAGACCCTGTGTAAACCTTTTTTACTGTCTCTTGTTGATACACATCCCCTGGTTTCTTGGTATAACCAAGGAGGAGGCTGGCATTTTGGCATGTGGCCACGTCAGAGTTTTGCACGTACCTGGACACTAGGGGCTTATTACTAAGGGCGTTATCCCGCCCGCCCTCATAAAGACCGAATACCTTAGGGAGTGTTCGGCGTCGCGAGTTTGGCCTTATATGCATCAGCTCCGAATCATGTCTTTGGTCAAATGTTGGGTTTGCCTTGCTCCTGTGTTTTGCTGTCTTACGTTCCGCTCTATCGGCTAAGGCAGCACCAGGAGAACTACTGCGATTGTGCCCCGGTTCGGCCAGGCGAGCACCTCAGTAGAGAAAGCCGAAAACTGATTGTCATGATATAGCGTGAGACTGGTCAACCACTCGATGACTTACCAGAATCTTTAGGATTCATCCGCATTAATGAAGGGCCCTTTCCTAGCCAGGAACATACGCGCCCCGAGTTCGGGAGAGCACAGGCGCCACCAGGGGCTATATACGTAGCCTCACTGTCAAACTCCTATGGCTAAGTGAAAGTGATAAAGCATCATAGTCCGATTGCCTAGTTCGCTGCGCTATCACCTCCTTTGTAGGACCAAGATGTTGGATCAAGTGTGAAAATGCGCCTTCTGCGAACACCCCCGCATTATGTGCGTGGGGGCTGAAGCCGACGACTGCCATCTTTCAGATTATATATACATATATGTTAAACGGCCGCATAGGAGGTATCATAATACTTGCAGGCACAAGTATAAAAAGCTTCTACAATTTATCATAATACTGTTTTACAATAATATATGCTATTCGAATATAGTATCCTTCAAGCACTACGTCTCTATTAAACGAGCACCTTGCAGAACTTCCTGAAAATAGTGCTCGGCACGTACTCGGCTTCCATCGGAGTCTGGGGATGCAACAGTGGTGGCTTCCATTTCCGCTCAGTATGTCTTGACACGGGCAAGAGCCATCCGTGCACCCTCTATGCACGCTGACCTCTTCATCGCATTGATATGCGGCGCCGCACCAAGGAACTGCTGCACCAAGTTGAAATAACTTTTCGGCTCTGGCCTCTCTGGCCACAGATGACTCATGACATACTTCATGGCGAGTCCGGACAACCTATTTAGCTCGGCCCATTCGGCCAAACGATCGGCTAATGACAGTGGACGCTCTGGATTGTGGAACTACGACTAGAAGAGCTTTTCCACTTCGCGATCTTCTTGATCTCGGAAGTGTTCGGCCGCATCTGCGGCACTCGCTGCTAAATCCAGATAGGTGTCCGCCGTACTCCACATCTGGTCTAACGGAGCATGTTTAGGATCACAGAACTTCCTCCGGAGCATAAAGGGCTTTCCAGCCGCGATCTCTCCGGCCTGACGCAGCTCCTCCTTCATAGCTCTCATGGCAGAGCGAGCATCCTTGGCATCGACAACGGCCTTCTTCAGGTCCATCTCTTCCGCCCGATCTTCTTTTTCAAGAAGCTTGCAACGGTCAGCAGCGTTCTTCTGCTTCACGGCCATCTCGGCCATTTCCTTCTTGCTTCGGCAGTGAGCAGCCTATTCGGCTTTAAGCTCTTCAATTGCCTTTCCGGCAGCCGCATCACTTTTCCTGGCTTGCTCCTTGGCTCGGGCAAGTTCCGCCCGAAGATTCTCCATGGCAGCAGCACCATCTGCATCAAGCGCACACATTGTAAGATACTGGCATAAAGCTCCTCTTACCAGGTGCCGCTGGAGGAATTGCATACCTTGTGCCTCGTCAAGCCGCTTGTTGACAAGCGCGATGTCGGCATCTGCCACGTCAAGTTGCCGCTTTAGCTCGGCAAATTCATCAGTTCGGCCGGCCACCGGACACTTCGCCACCTACGTATGAAGGCGGCATGTTAGACCTGGGATTATGATCCTCTGCGCGCCATCACTTTTGACAACGCACAGAGTCTCAGGGGCTACTATCTACACATGGCGCATCTTATTTATGCGCAACTGTCCAAAAAGGGTACATTATTTCACGTACCTCAAAACCTGTCAGTAAACTCCTGACGGCCTCATGCAATCTGCTCTCCGTGGATGAAATCCTCTCAATCACCGTACCCATCAATGCACGGTGCTCCTCTGAGATAGATGCTCGCCCTAGCAGATCCTTCAACTCCTCCGACCGTGCACCAGACGGTGCCGGACTCGTCCGATGGCCCTTTTTGAAGGCCGAATGCGGAGGGCTTTGGGGGGGCCATATGACTACCTTCTGGCCCTACCGGATTCGGAGAAACCCTCCGCGATGATACCTCAGGGTGGCTCGCCTCGCAAGGCGGTACGGCAGGGGGAGGCGTTCCGCTCTCCATTAGTTCCGGAAGAAGATCCCCGAAGGCGAGCTCTGCTGAGAAGGGCTAATGTTCGAGCTACAAGGTAAATTTTCGATTACTTTTATCAGATATAAAGCAAGGATTTCTCTCATCTCTTAAAAAGAAAAACTCCTCTCTACTCACGGCTCGGTGGAGGGCTGATCCCCTTGAGGGCATAATTCGGCCAAAGCATCCCCCAGCACAGGACCCTCTGGCGAAGATTTCTTCCCCCGCTTTGAGGCCATGGTCTCCGGGTCTTCAGAGGCGGTCCTCTTCTTCCCCTGAGGAGAGGAATTTTCGATTCCTCCCTTCCATACAGCCTCCTTTGAGGAGGTTGTAGCTTCCTTGTCCCCTCCCTCGCTTTCCTCCGAAGGCACAACCTCCAACATCCTGACTAGCACGGGACCCGGCGTGGTCTCGGGGAGGGGGGCCGGACACCTGATTAGCTTTGCTTTCGCTATCCACTCTTGTTTAAAGGACATCTCTTTTAAGGGCAATTTTATGATAAATATGCGGATTGCGAGTCCGGGCACGGGGCTACTTACTTGAGTATTCGGGCGGTTGCAGCTCAGACCTGCGTCCTCGGTCAAGTCCGGACACATTGCTTGTGATCTGAAGAACAATTTGTACATCTCCACGGGCGTCGCGCCCATAAAATGTTGGAGAGCTCGTGGTCCCTCCGGATTGAACTCCCACAGGAGGAGGGGGCGACGTTTGCAGGGCAGAGCTCGGCGAATCAGCATAACCTGTGTTGCCACGACCAGACTGATATCTCTTTCTAGGAGATCTCGAATGCGGCCCGGCAACAAGGGCACGTCCTTGGACGGCCCCCGGTCCAGTCCTTTATTAACCCATGACGCCAGCTGTGGTGGGGGACCCGGGCGAAAGGCAGGTGGCGCCACCCACTTGGGGCCCCTGGGAGCGGTAATATAAAACCACTCTCATTGCCATAAGCTAGACTCCTCTTGAAAAGAGCCCTCGGGCCATGGAGCACCAGCATTCTTGCTTATAAAAAGCACCTCCGCACTCCGCGTGCCGTCCCTCGATCATCTTCGGCTCTACTTTGAAGGTCTTGAGCCATAGTCCGAAGTGAGGAGTGATACAGAGGAAGGCTTCACACACGACAATGAATGAGGAAATATGGAGGATGGACTCCGGGGCTAAGTCGTGAAATTCCAGCCCATAATAATATATGAGCCCCCTCACGAAGGGATCCGTCGGGAAGCCTAGCCCCCGAAGGAAGTGAGACATGAACACCACACTCTCACCAGGCTTGGGAGTGGGAATGACCTGCCCTTGAGCAGGTAGCCTATGCCAGATTTCGCCGGTCAAGAACCTGGCCTCTCTCAACTTCAGCACGTCCTCCTCCATGATGGAGGAGGGAATCCATCGGCCTCGAAGGTCGGAACCGGACATTGTCGAAGGTCCGAAGCGCCTGAAATCTGAAGCCTTGGGTGTTGGAACTCGAGGCGAAGGGCGAACTCATTTGAGATTGAAAGAAAGGAGTAAGGCCTTGGTCTCTATATAAGAGGTTGAATACCAAGGGCCCTCCCTGTGACTGTTTGGGACTCGCCTTTGATCGAGAAAACATACCAACGGGTACGACTCGGTTACCCACGCCCGTATTGATGAGAATCCCGGAATAAGGGGACACGATCTCTGCTTTAACAAGACGTGCCAAGGAAACCGCCTCGCTAAACGCGCTGAGGTGGGACAGTAAAACGATTCGAATAAAGACTTGGCCGTAGTGTGATGTCACGCTACGGAATACGTCAGCAGATTAGATTTGTGTAAATATTATTCTCTCTATGGCAATATGTGGAAACTTATTTTACAGAGCTAGACACTACCTTTGTGTTCAAAATATTCTATGAAGTACTTCGAGGAGGAACCCTCCTTGCAATGCCGAAGACAATCTGCGTGCCGGACTCGTCGTCATTGAAGCCTGGTTCAGGGGCTACTGAGGGAGTCCTGGATTAGGGGGTGTCCGGATAGCCGGACTATACCTTCGGCCGGACTCCTGGACTATGAAGATACACGATTGAAGACTTTGTCCCATGTCTGGAAGGGACTTTCCTTGGCGTGGAAGGCAAGCTTGGCGATACGGATATGTAGATCTCCTGCCATTGTAACCGACTCTGTGTAACCCTAGCCCTCTCCGGTGTCTATATAAACCGGAGGGTTTTAGTCCATAGGAGGAACAACAATCATACCATAGGCTAGCTTCTAGGGTTTAGCCTCTCTGATCTCGTGGTAGATCTACTCTTGTACTACCCATATCATCAATATTAATCAAGCAGGATGTAGGGTTTTACCTCCATCAAGAGGGCCCGAACCTGGGTAAAACATCGTGTCCCCTGCCTCCTGTTACCATCCGCCTAGACGCACAGTTCGGGACCCCCTACCCGAGATCCGCCGGTTTTGACACCGACAGAACCTGATAAGGCGCCGGCTCGAGCATCCTGTCTAGCACTGGATTGGCCAAGCCTTCGGGAAGGGGGGCCGAACACCTGATCATCTTCGCCTTTGTTATCCAGTCCTGGTCAAAGAGTGACTTTTCAGAATGATGTCATGATAAATAAAAGGACACCGTGTTCGGCCGTGGGATTACTTACTGATACGTCCATTTTGCATCATGCTTTTATATCAATATTTATTGCATTATGGGTTGTTTTTCCACATTATGTCACAATACTTATGGCTATTCTCTCTTATTTTACAAGGTTTACATAAGGAGGGAGAATGCCGGCAGCTGGAAATATGGGCTGGAAAAGGAGCAAATATTAGAGACCTATTCTGCACAACTCCAAAAGTCCTGAAACTCCACGGAATACCTTATAATAAATAATGAAAAATCCTCGCCAAAGATGAAGACCAGGGGGCCCACACCCTTTCCACGAGGGTGGGGGCGCGCCCCCCCTAGGGCGCGCCCGCCTACCTCGTGGGCCCCTGGTGGCTCTCCGATGACCATCTTCTCCTATATGAAGTCTTTCGTCGAGAAAAAAATAAGAAGCAACCTTTCAGGATGAAACTCCGCCGCCACGAGGCGGAACCAATCTAGGGCTCCGGCAGAGCTGTTCTACCGGGGAAACTTCCCTCCCGGAGGGGGAAATCATCGCCATCGTCATCACCAACGCTCCTCTCATTGGGAGAGGGCAATCTCCATCAACATCTTCATCAGCACCATCTCATCTCAAAACCCTAGTTCATCTCTTGTATCCAATTCTTGTCTCCAAGTCCGGGATTGGTGCTAGTAGGTTGCTAGTAGTGTTAATTACTCCTTGTAGTTGATGCTAGTTGGTTTAATTGGTGGAAGATCATATGTTCAGATCCTTTATGCATATTATTACCCTCTGATTATGAATATGAATATGCTTTGTGAGTAGTTACTTTTGTTCCCGAGGACAAGGGAGAAGTCTTGCTATTAGTAGTCATGTGAATTTGGTATTCGTTCGATATTTTGATGAGATGTATGTTGTCTAGCCTCTAGTGGTGTTATGTGAACGTCGACTACATAACACTTCACCATTATTTGGGCCTAGAGGAAGGCATTGGGAAGTAATAAGTAGATGATGGGTTGCTAGAGTGACAGAAGCTTAAACCCTAGTTTATGCGTTGCTTCGTAAGGGGCTGATTTGGATCCATATGTTTCATGCTATGGTTAGGTTTACCTTAATACTTTTGTTGTAGTTGCGGATGCTTGCAATAGAGGTTAATCATAAGTGGGATGCTTGTTCAAGTAAGAACAGCACCCAAGCACCGGTCCACCCACATGTCAAATTATCAAAGTACCGAACGCGAATCATATGAACATGATGAAAACTAGCTTGACGATATTCCCATGTGTCCTCGGGAGCGCTTTTCCTTATATAAGAGTTTGCCCGGGCTTGTCCTTTGCTACAAAAAGGATTGGGCCACCTTGCTGCACTTTATTTACTTTTGTTACTTGTTGCTCGTTACCAATTACCTTATCACAAAACTATCTGTTATCACCTATTTCAGTACTTGTAGAGAATACCTTGTTGAAAACCGCTTATCATTTCCTTCTGCTCCTCGTTGGGTTCGACACTCTTACTTATCGAAAGGACTACGATAGATCCCCTATACTTGTGGGTCATCAAGACTCTTTTCTAGCGTGGTTTCCGGGGAGTGAAGCGCCTTTGATAGGTGGAATTTGGTAAGGAAAAAATTTATATAGTGTGCTGAAATTTACTGTCACTTGTTACCATGGAAAGTAATCCTCCGAGGGGCTTGTTCAGGGTATCTTCACCCCGACCAGTAGAGCAAAGAGTTGCTCCTCAACCTACTGAACCTATTGAATATGAAATTCCTTATGAGTATCCTTCGGGTATGATAGAAAAACTGCTAGCTAATCCTTTTACAGGAGATGGAACAAAGCATCCTGATGAACACCTAATATATGTGGATGAAGTTTGTGGATTATTTAAGCTTACGGGTATACCCGATGATGTTGCTAAGAAGTAGGTCTTCTCTTTATCTTTGAAGGGAGACACATTGACATGGTATAGGCTATGTGATGATACGAGATCATGGAACTATAGAAGATTGAAATTGGAATTTCATCAAAAGTATTACCCTATGCATCTTGGTCATCGTGACCGCAATTATATATATAATTTTTGGCCTCGCGAAGGAGAAAGCATTACTCAAGCTTGGGGGAGGCTTAAATCAATGTTATATTCATGCCCCAATCATGAGCTCCCAAGAGAAACAATTCTTCAAAAAATTTATGCTCGGCTTTCTGAAAATAATCGCACCATGCTCGATACTTCTTGTGCTGGCTCTTTTATGATGAAGACTGCTGGATTTAGATGGGATTTATTGGATAGAATTAAATGCAACTCTGATGATTGGGATCTCGACAAAGGTAAGGAGTCAGGTATGACACCTAAGTTTGATTGTGTTAAATCTTTTATGGATACCAATATTTTCCGTAAGTTTAGCACTAAATATGGACTTGATTCTGAGATAGTAGCTTCTTTCTGTGAATCTTTTGCTACTTATGTTGATCTCCCAAAGGAGAAGTGGTTTAAATATCATCCTCCCATAGAAGTAAAAGTAGCTACAACAATTAAAGTTGAAGAAAAGACTGTCACTTATAATGATCCTATTGTTCCTACTTGTTATGTTGAGAAACCACCTTTCCCTGTTAGGATAAAGGATCATGCTAAAGCTTCAACTGTGGTTCGTAAAAGTAATATTAAAACATATACACCTCCTGAGCAAGTTAAAGTAGAACCTAATATTGCTATTGTTAAAGATCTCTTGTCTGATAATATTGATGGGCATGTTATTCAGTTCTGCGGTGAAACTGCTAGAATTGCTAAACCTTGTGCTAAAGAGAAACATAGACATGTGGTAGGCGTGCTTGTTATTTCTGTTAAAATAGGAGAACATTGTTATCATGGCTTATGTGATATGGGTGCTAGTGCTAGTGTTATACCTTATGACTTGTATAAGGAAATCAAGCACGAAATTGCACATACTGAGTTAGAAGATATTGATGTCACAATTAAACTTGCTAATAGAGATACTATTTCAGCAGTGGGAATTGTTAGAGATGTTGAAGTCTTGTGCGGGAAAACTAAATATCCTGCTGATTTTCTTGTTCTTAGTTCCCCACAAGATAGCTTTTGTCCCATTATATTTGGTAGACCCTTCTTGAACACTGTTAATGCTAAGATAGACTGCGAAAAGAATGTTGTTACCATTGGCTTGGATGATATGACTCATGAATTTAATTTCTCTAAATTTAGTAAACAACACCGTGAAGAAGAATTGCCTAGTAAGGATGAAATTACTGGTCTTGCTTCTATTGCCGTACCTCCTAGTGATCCTTTAGAACAGTATTTGCAAGACCATGAGAATGATATGTTTATGAATGAAAGAAGGGAAATAGATGACGTATTCTTTAAACAGGAACCTATGCTGAAACACAATTTGCCTGTTGAAATCCTAGGGGATCCTCCTCCACCTAAGGGTGATCCCATGTTTGAGCTTAAACTGTTGCCTGATAATCTTAAATATGCTTATCATGATGAAAATAAGATATATCCTGTTACTATTAGTGGTAACCTTTCAGAGCATGAATAAGAAAGATTATTGAAAACTCTGAAGAAGTGCTACGTCTTGAGCTTGCGTTGGTTTTCCCCGAAGAGGAAGGGATGATGCAACAGAGTAGCGTAAGTATTTCCCTCAGTTTTTGAGAACCAAGGTATCAATCCAGTAGGAGCCCACGCTCAAGTCCCTCGTACCTGCACAAAGCGATAGCTACTCGCAACCAATGCGGTTAGGGGTTGTCAAGCCCTTCACGGTCACTTACGAGAGTGAGATCTGATAGATAGAATATTTTTGGTATTTTTGATATAAAGATGCAAAGTAAAAAGTAAAAGAAAAATAAATAGAAAAACAATATAAAAGTGATGGAGACTGATATGATGAGAATAGACCCGGGGGCCATAGGTTTCACTAGTGGCTTCTCTCAAGAGCATAAGTATTCTACGGTGGGTGAACAAATTACTGTTGAGCAATTGATAGAATTGAGCATAATTTTGAGAATATCTAGGCATGATCATGTATATAGGCATCACGTCCGTGACAAGTAGATCGAAACGATTCTGCATCTACTACTATTACTCCACTCATCGATCGCTATCCAGCATGCATCTAGAGTATTAAGTTAAAAACAGAGTCACGCCTTAAGCAAGATGACATGATGTAGAGAGATAAATTCATGCAATATGAAATAAACCCCATCTTGTTATCCTCGATGGCAACGATACAATACGTGCCTTGCTGCCCCTTCTGTCACTGGGTAAGGACACCGCAAGATCGAACCCAAAGCTAAGCACTTCTCCCATGGCAAGAACTACCAATCTAGTTGGCCAAACCAAACGGATAATTCGAAGAGACTTGCAAAGATAACCAATCATGCATAAAAGAATTCAGAGAAGATTCAAATATTATTCATAGATAGACTTGATCATAAACCCACAATTCATCAGTCTCAACAAACACACCGCAAAAAGAAGATTACATCGAATAGATCTCCACAAGAGAGGGGGAGAACTTTGTATTGAGATTCAAAGAGAGAGAAGAAGCCATCTAGCTACTAACTATGGACCCGAAGGTCTGAGGTAAACTACTCACACTTCATCGGAGGGGCTAGGATGATGTAGAAGCCCTCCTGATGACGGCCCTCTTTCGGCGGAGCTTCGGAACAGGCCCCAAGATGGGATCTCGTGGATACAGAAAGTTGCGGCGGTGGACTTAGATTTTTGGCTCCTCTTCTGATTGTTTGGGGGTACGTGTGTATATATAGGAGGAAGGAGTACGTCGGTGGAGCACCGAGGGGCCCACGAGGCAGGGGGCGCGCCCTAGGGGGGCGCCCCCCACCCTCGTGACCACCTCGTTGATCCCCTGCAGTAGGGTCCAAGTCTCCTGGACCACGTTCGGTGAGAAAATCACGTTTCCGAAGATTTTATTCTGTTTGGACTCTGTTTGATATTCTATTTATCCGAAACACTGAAATAGGCAAAAAACAGCAATTCTGGGCTGGGCCTTCGGTTAATAGGTTAGTCCCAAAAATAATATAAAAGTGGAAAATAAAGCCCAATATAGTCCAAAATAGTACATAATATAGCATGGAGCAATCAAAAATTATAGATACGTTGGAGACGTATCAGGCATCCCCAAGCTTAATTCCTGCTCGTCCTCGAGTAGGTAAATGATAAAAAGAGAATTTTTGATGCGGAGTGCTACTTGGCATAATTTCAATGCAAATCTTCTTAATTTTGGTATGAATATTCAGATTAGAAAGATTCAAGATAAAATTTTATATTGACATAGAAAATAATAATACTTCAAGCATACTAACAAAGCAATTATGTCTTCTCAAAATAACATGGCCAAAGAAAGTTATCCCTACAAAATCATATAGTCTGGCTATGCTCCATCTTCCCCACACAAAGTATTTAAATCATGCACAACCCCGATGTCAAGCCAAGCAATTGTTTCATACTCTAACTTTTTCAAAACTTTTTCAATCTTCACGCAATACATGAGCATGAGCCATGGATATAGCACTATAGGTGGAATAGAATGGTGGTTGTGGAGAAGACAAAAAGGAGAAGATAGTCTCACATCAACTAGGCGTATCAACGGGCTATGGAGATGCCCATCAATAGATATCAATGTGAGTGAGTAGGGATTGCCATGCAACGGATGCACTAGAGTTATAAGTATATGAAAGCTCAAAAAGAAACTAAGTGGGTGTGCATCCAACTTCCTTGCTCATGAAGACCTAGGGCAATTTGCGGAAGCCCATCATTGGAATATACAAGCCAAGTTCTATAATGAAAAATTCCCACTAGTATATGAAAGTGATAACATGAGAGACTCTCTACTATGAAGATCATGGTGCTACTTTGAAGCACAAGTGTGGTAAAAGGATAGTAACATTGTCCCTTCTCTCTTTTTATCTCATCATTTTTTTGTTTGGGCCTTTTCTCTTTTTTGTGGCCTCTTTTTTTTATTTATTTTTTCGTCCGGAGTCTCATCCTGACTTATGGGGGAATCATAGTCTCCATCATTCTTTCCTCACTGGGACAATGCTCTAATAATGATGATCATCACACTTTTATTTTTCTTATAACTCAACAATTACAACTCGATACTTAGAACAAAATATGACTCTATGTGAATGCATCCGGCGGTGTGCCGGGATATGCAATATGACAATGATGAAGTGTGTCAAGATGAACTAGATGGTGGAAGTTGCATGGCAATATATCTCGGAATGGCTATGGAAATGCCATAATAGGTAGGTATGGTGGCTGTTTTGAGGAAGGTATATGGTAGGTGTATGATACTGGCGAAAGTTGCGTGGTATTAGAGAGGCTAGCAAAGGTGGAAGGGGGAGAGTGCGTATAATCCATGGACTCAACATTAGTCATAAAGAACTCATATACTTATTGCAAAAATCTAGAAGTTATCAAAGCAAAGTATAACCCGCATGCTCCTAGGGGGGATAGATTGGTAGGAAAAGACCATCGCTCGTCCTCGACCGCCACTCATAAGGAAGACAATCAATAAATAAATCATGCTCCGACTTCATCACATAACGGTTCACCATACGTGCATGCTACGGGAATCACAAACTTTAACACAAGTATTCTTTAAATTCACAACTACTCAACTAGCATGACTTCAATATTATCACCTCCATAACTCAAAACAATTATCATGCTTCAATCTTTTCTTAGTATTCAACACAATCAAAAGAGAGTTTCACAAATCTTGAATACCAAGCATATTATTATTAGGCAAATTACCATGCTATTAAGAGACTCTCAAATTAATTTAAGTGAAGCATGAGAGATCAATAGTTTCTTTAAAACATATCCACCACCGTGCTCTAAAAGATCTAAGTGAAGCACATAGAGAAAAATTATAATGCTCAAAAGATATAAGTGAAGCACATAGAGCAAAATTATCTAGATTAAAGGATATAAGTGAAGCACATAGAGCAAAACTACTTAGCTCAATAGATATAAGTGAAGCACATAGAGCAAAACTACTTAGCTCAAAAGATATAAGTGAAGGACATAGAGTATTCTATCAAATTTTAATTCATGTATGGCTCTCTAAAAAGGTGTGTACAGCAAGTATGATTGTGGCATACTAAAAAACAAATACACAAATAATACAAGACTCTCCAAGCAAAACACATATCATGTTGGTGAATAAAAATATAGCTCCAAGTAAATTGCCGATGGAAGTGGACGAAAGAGGGGATGCCTTCCGGGGCATCCCCAAGCTTTGACTTTTTGGTGTCCTTGGATTATCTTGGGGGTTCTATGGGCATCCCCAAGCTTAGGCTCTTGCCACTCCTTGTTCCATGATCCATCAAAAGAATTCACCCAAAACATGAAAACTTCAAAACACAAAACTCAAAATAGAAAACTCGTGAGCTCCGTTAGCGAAAGAAAACAAAAGGCCACTTCAAGGTACTGTAATGAACTCATTCATTATTTATATTGGTGTTAAACCTACTGTATTACAACTTCTCTATGGATTATAAACTATTTTACTAGCCATAGATTCATCAAAATAAGCAAACAACACACGAAAAACAGAATCTGTCAAAAACAGAACAGTCTGTAGTAATCTGTAGCTAGCGCAAGATCTGGAACCCCAAAAATTCTAAAATAAATTTCTGGACGTGAGGAATTTATCTATTAATCATATTCAAAAATAATTAACTAAATATCACTCTTCAAATAAAAATGACAGCAGTTCTCGTGAGCGCTAAAGTTTCTGTTTTTTACAGCAAGTTCAACAAGACTTTCCCCAAGTCTTCCCAACGGTTCTACTTGGCACAAACACTAATTAAACACAAAAAACACAACCAAAACAGAGGCTAACCAATTTATTTATTACTAAACAGGAGCAAAAAGCAAGGAATAAAAATAAAATTGGGTTGCCTCCCAACAAGCGCTATCGTTTAACGCCCCTAGCTAGGCATAACGAGCAAGAATAGATCTAGGTATTGCCATCTTTGGTAGGCAATCCATAAGTGGCTCTCATGATAGTTTCATATGGTAATTTTATTTTCTTTCTTGGAAAGTGTTCCATGCCCTTTTTTAATGGAAATTGAAATCTAATATTCCCTTCCTTCATATCAATAATCGCACCAACCGTTCTAAGGAAAGGTCTACCAAGAATAATAGGGCAAGAAGGATTGCAATCTATATCAAGAACAATGAAATCTACGGGCACATAATTCCTATTTGCAACAATAAGAACATCATTAATCCTTCCCATAGGTTTCTTAATAGTGGAATCCGCAAGATGCAAGTTTAGAGAGCAATCATCAAAGTTACGGAAATCTAGTACATCACACAAAGTCTTGGGAATAGTAGAGACACTAGCACCCAAATCACACAAAGCATAAAACTCATGATCTTTAATTTTAATTTTAATAGTTGGTTCCCACTCATCATAGAGTTTTCTAGGGATAGAAACTTTCAATTCAAGTTTTTCTTCATAAGATTGCATCAAGGCATCAACAATATGTTCGGTGAAGGCTTTATTTCGATTATAAGCATGTGGAGAATTTAGCACGGATTGCAACAAGGAAATACAATCAATCAAAGAGCAACTTTCATAATTAAATTCCTTGAAATCCAATATATTGGGTTTAGCAACATCTAGATTTTTATTTCTTTCAATCCCACTTTCATCAATTTCATCATTAAAATCTAAATACTCCGAATTTTTAGAACGCCTTCTAGGTAAAGGAAGATCATATTCAGTTTCATCAAGATTCATATTGCAAAATAAAGATTTAATTGGAGACACATCAATAACTTTTAGATCTTCATCTTGATTTTCATAGGAATTGGAAGAACACGCTTTAATAAAGGCATCTTTGGAAGCACGCATCCTAGCGGTTCTTTCCTTACACTCATCAATTGAAATTCTCATGGCTTTTAGAGACTCATTAATATAATGCTTAGGTGGAATAGATCTAAGTTTCAAAGCATCAACATCAAGAGCAATTCTATCAACGTTTCTAGCCAAATCATCAATCTTAAGCAATTTTTCTTCAATCATAGTATTAAAATTCTTTTGCGAAGAAATAAATTCTTTAATATTATATTCAAAATCAGAGGGCATCTTATTATAATTTCCATAAGAGTTGTTGTAGGAATTCCCATAATTATTAGAAGGATTACTAGGATATGGCCTTGGATTAAAATTCCCTCTATAAGCGTTGTTACCAAAATTATTCCTACCAATAAAATTCACATCCATAGATTCATTATTATTCTCAATAAAAGTAGACAAAGGCATATCATTAGGATCAGAAGAAACACTCTTAGTAGCAAATAATTTCATAAGTTCATCCATCTTTCTACTCAACACATTAATTTCTTCTATCGCATGCACTTTTTTATTAGAAGTTCTTTCAGTATGCCATTGAGAATAATTAACCATAATATTATCTAAGAGTTTAGTAGCATCTCCTAAAGTGATTTCCATAAAAGTGCCTCCCACGGCCGAATCTAAAAGATTTCTAGAAGCAAAATTCAATCCGGCATAAAAGTTTTGTATAATCATCCACAAATTCAAACCATGAGTAGGGCAATTACGTATCATTAATTTCATTCTCTCCCAAGCTTGTGCAACATGTTCATGATCAAGTTGTTTAAAGTTCATTATATCATTTCTAAGAGAGATGATCTTAGCGGGAGGAAAATACTTAGAGATAAAAGCATCTTTGCACTTGTTCCATGAATCTATACTATTCTGGCAAAGACGAAAACCAAGCTTTAGCACGGTCTCTAAGAGAAAAAGGAAATAGCTTCAATTTAATGACATCATTATTGACATCTTTTTTCTTTTGCATATCACATAAATCAATGAAGCTATTCAGGTGAGTAGCGGCATCTTCACTAGGAAGGCCGGTGAATTGATCTTTCATAACAAGATTCAATAAAGCAGTATTAATTTCACAAGATTCAGCATCGGTAAGAGGAGCAATCGGTGTGCTAAGGAAATCATTATTATTGGTATTGGTGAAGTCACACAATTTAGTACTATCTTGAGCCATCGCTACAAACAAGCAATCTAACACACGAGAAAACAAAAAGCAAGCGGACAAAAGAGGCAAACAGAGAGGGAGGATAGAGAGAGAGGGCGAATAAAACAGCAAGGGTGAATTGGGGGGGAGGAAAACGAGAGGCAAATGGCAAATAATGTAATGCGAGAGATAGGGATTGTGATGGGTACTTGGTATATGACTTTTTGCGTAGACTCCCCGGCAACGGTGCCAGAAATCCTTCTTGCTACGTCTTGAGCTTGTGTTGGTTTTCCCCAAAGAGGAAGGGATGATGTAGCAGAGTAGCGTAAGTATTTCCCTCAGTTTTTGAGAACCAAGGTATCAATCCAGTAGGAGCCCACGCTCAAGTCCCTCGTACCTGCACAAAGCGATAGCTACTCGCAACCAACGCGATTAGGGGTTGTCAAGCCCTTCACAGTCACTTACAAGAGTGAGATCTGATAGATAGAATATTTTTTGGTATTTTTGATATAAAGATGCAAAGTAAAAAAGTAAAAGCAAATAAATAGCAAAACAATATAAAAGTGATGGAGATTGATATGATGAGAATAGACCCGGGGGCCATAGGTTTCACTAGTGGCTTCTCTCAAGAGCATAAGTATTCTACGATGGGTGAACAAATTACTGTTCAGCAATTGATAGAATTGAGCAGAATTTTGAGAATATCTAGGCATGATCATGTATATAGGCATCACGTCCGTGACAAGTAGATCGAAACGATTCTGCATCTACTACTATTACTCCACTCATCGACTGCTATCCAGCATGCATCTAGAGTATTAAGTTAAAAACAGAGTAACGCCTTAAGCAAGATGACATGATGTAGAGAGATAAATTCATGCAATATGAAATAAAACCCATCTTGTTATCCTCGATGGCAACGATACAATACGTGCCTTGCTGCCCCTTCTATCACTGGGTAAGGACACCGCAAGATCGAACCCAAAGCTAAGCACTTCTCCCATGGCAAGAACTACCAATCTAGTTGGCCAAACCAAACGGATAATTCGAAGAGACTTGCAAAGATAACCAATCATGCATAAAAGAATTCAGAGAAGATTCAAATATTATTCATAGATAGACTTGATCATAAACCCAAAATTCATCGATCTCAACAAACACACCACAAAAAGAAGATTACATCGAATAGATCTCCACAAGAGAGGGGGAGAACTTTGTATTGAGATTCAAAGAGAGAGAAGAAGCCATCTAGCTACTAACTATGGACCCGAAGGTCTGAGGTAAACTACTCACACTTCATCGGAGGGGCTAGGATGATGTAGAAGCGCTCCGTGATGATGGCCCTCTTCCGGCAGAGCTCCGGAACAGGCCCTAAGATGGGATCTTGTGGATACAGAAAGTTGCGGCGGTGGAATTAGGTTTTTGGCTCCTCTTCTGATTGTTTGGGGGTACGTGTGTATATATAGGAGGAAGGAGTACGTCGGTGGAGCACCGAGGGGCCCACGAGGCAGGGGGCATGCCCTAGGGAGGCGCGCCCTAGGGGGGGGCCCACCGTCGTGACCACCTCGTTGATCCCTTGCAGTAGGGTCCAAGTCTCCTGGATCACGTTCGGTGAGAAAATCACGTTTCCGAAGATTTTATTCTGTTTGGACTCCGTTTGATATTTCGTTTATCCGAAACACTGATATAGGCAAAAAAACAGCAATTCTGGGCTGGGCCTCCGGTTAATAGGTTAGTCCCAAAAATAATATAAAAGTGGAAAATAAAGCCCAATATAGTCCAAAACAGTAGATAATATAGCATGGAGCAATCACAAATTATAGATACGTTGGAGACATATCAAGAAGCACCGTGCTGCTATTGGATATACTCTTGATGATCTTAAGGGCATTAGTCCCACTCTATGTCAACATAAAATAAATTTGGAAGCAGATGCCAAACTAGTTCGTGATCCTCAACAATGTATGAATCCTAAAATGAAAGAAGTGGTAAGAAAAGAAATACTAAAGCTTCTGGAGGCAGGTATAATTTATCCCGTTGCTGATAGTCAGTGGGTAAGTCCTGTTCATTGTGTCCCTAAGAAGGGAGGTATTACTGTTGTTCCTAATGATAAAGATGAATTGATTCCACAAAGAGTTATTACAGGTTATAGGATGGTAATTGATTTCCGCAAATTAAATAAGGTTACTAAGAAAGATCATTACCCCTTACCTTTTATCGATCAAATGCTAGAAAGATTATGCAAACATACACATTACTGCTTTCTAGATGGTTATTCTGGTTTCTCTCAAATACATGTGTCGGCTAAAGATCAATCAAAGACTACTTTTACATGCCCTTTTGGTACTTTTGCTTATAGACGTATGCCTTTTGGTTTATGTAATGCACCTGCTACCTTTCAAAGATGCATGATGGCTATATTCTCTGACTTTTGTGAAAAGATTTGTGAGGTTTTCATGGACGACTTTTCCATCTATGGATCTTCTTTTGATGATTGCTTGAGCAATCTTGATTGAGTTTTGCAGAGATGTGAAGAAACTAATCTTGTCTTGAATTGGGAAAAGTGCCACTTTATGGTTAATGAGGGTATTGTCTTGGGGCATAAAGTTTCTGAAAGAGGTATTGAAGTTGATAAAGCCAAGGTTGATGCTATTGAAAAGATGCCATGTCCCAAGGACATCAAAGGTATAAGAAGTTTCCTTGGTCACACCGGATTTTATAGGAGGTCCCAAAAATTTCTCGGCCTCTGACTAATTTATTACAAAAAGATATACCATTTGTCTTTGATGATGCTTGTGTAGAAGCATTTGAAATACTTAAGAAAGCATTAGTCTCCGCACCTGTTGTTCAGCCACCTGATTGGAATTTACCCTATGAAATTATGTGTGATGCTAGCGATTATGCTGTAGGTGCTATTCTAGGGCAAAGAGTTGATAAGAAATAAAATGTTATCCATTATGCTAGTAAGACTCTAGACAATGCTCAAAGAAATTATGCTACTACTGAAAAAGAACTTTTAGCAGTTGTATTTGCTTGTGATAAGTTCAGACCTTATATTGTTGATTCTAAAGTAACTATTCACACTGATCATGCTGCTATTAAATATCTTATGGAGAAGAAAGATGCTAAACCTAGACTTATTAGATGGGTTCTCTTGCTACGAGAATTTGATTTGCATATTGTTGATAGAAAAGGAGCTGAGAACCCCGTTGCAGACAACTTATCTAGGTTAGAGAACGTTCTTGATGACCCACTACCTATTGATGATAGCTTTCTTGATGAACAATTAAATGTCATAAGTACTTCTTGTAGTCCCCTTGGTATGCTGATTATGCTAATTACATAGTTGCTAAATTTATACCACCTAGCTTCACATACCAACAAAAGAAAAAAGTTCTTCTATGATTTGAGACATTACTTTTGGCATGACCCACATCTTTATAAAGAAGGAGTAGATGGTGTTATTAGACGTTGTGTACCTGAGCATGAATAGGAACAGATCCTTCACAAGTGTCATTCCGAGTCTTATGGAGGACACCACGCTGGAGATAGAACTGCACATAAGGTATTGCAATCCGGTTTTTATTGGCCTACTCTCTTCAAGGATGCCCGTAAGTTTGTCCTATCTTGTGATGAATGTCAAAGAATTGGTAATATTAGTAGACGTCAAGAAATGCCTATGAATTATTCACTTGTTATTGAACCGTTTGATGTTTGGGGCTTTGATTATATGGGACCTTTTCCTGCCTCTAATGGATATACACATATTTTAGATGTTGTTGATTACGTTACTAAGTGGGTAGAAGCTATTCCAACTAGTAGTGCTGATCATAACACTTCTATTAAAATGCTCAAAGAAGTTATTTTTCTGAGGTTTGGAGTCCCTAGATATTTAATGACTGGTGGTGGTTCAAATTTTATTCATGGTGCTTTCCGTAAAATGCTTGCTAAATATGACGTCAATCATAGAATTGCATCTCCGTATTACCCACAGTCTAGTGGTCAAGTAGAATTGAGTAATAGAGAACTCAAATTAACTTTGCAAAATACTGTCAATAGGTCTAGAAAGAATTGGTCCAAGAAACTTGATGATGCATTATGGGCCTATAGAACTACATATAAAAATCCTATGGGTATGTCTCCGTATAAAATGGTATATGGAAAAGCATGTCACTTACCTCTTGAACTAGAACATAAGGCATATTCGGCTATTAAAGAGCTCAACTATGATTTCAAACTTGCCGGTGAAAAGAGGTTATTTGATATTAGCTTACCTGATGAATGGAGAACCCAAGCTTATGAAAATGCCAAGTTGTTTAAAGAAAAGGTTAAAAGATGGCATGGAAAAAGGATACAAAAGCGTGAGTTTAATGTAGGTGATTATGTATTGCTATACAACTCTCGTTTAAGATTTTTTGCAGGAAAACTTCTCTCTAAATGGGAAGGCCCCTATGTTATCGAGGAGGTCTATCATTCCGGTGCCATAAAAATCAACAACTTCGAAGGCACAAATCCGAAGGTGGTAAACGGTCAAAGAATCAAACATTATATCTCATGTAATCCCATAAATGTTGAAACCAATATTATAACCATGGAGGAATACATAAGGGACACTTTCCAGAATGTTTCAGACTCCGAAAAGGAATAGGTATGTGGTACGGTAAGTAAGCCGATTCCAAAACAGTTTTTAAGGCAATATTTCTCCGTTTTGGAATATTTAGAAAAATAGAAAATTAAGTAGCAGTCCGGGAAGGACACGAGGGCCCCACGAGGGTGGAGGGCGCGCCCTACCCCCTGGGCGTGCCCCCTACCTCGTGAGCACCTCGTGTGCCTTCCGGACTCCGTTTTCTTGCACGGTACGTATTTTGGTTGGTAAAACTTCATTATATATTCTTCCGAAGGTTTTGACTCCCGTATCATGCAATTATCCTCTGTTTTTGTTTCGAGCTGTCCCGCTACAGATTAGATCAACATGTCTTCCCGGGATTCGGAAGGAGAAAGCTATGTGGATGATTACTTAGCTAATCCTAAGGTCTATGGAGATGTGGAGCACGATGGTTGGACCACGGAGGAAGAAGAGGACTATGAACCCAATGGGAAGGAGGAGACGAGCTCAGATGATGAAGCCCCATTACCTCAACCTGGGGATATGCACGTGGAGTTCAAAAAGTCAAGTCTCCCTGATAGGGTAAAGAAACCAAAATTCGAGTTTATCACTTTTCATCTCTTGCAGGAAAATAAGCAGGACCTATGCAAAAAGATATTAACCCTGGAGTGGGAGATTGATGATCTGAGGGATCAAAATTCCGTCCTCAAGCGTAAATTAAGGGAGAAGTCTATGCCATCAACTAAGTCAACAACACCTCCACCTTCTTCACCAACCAAGGAGATATAATCACATGGGTATGGGCACTCCCCTTAGCAACTACCAAGCTTGGGGGAGGTGCCCCGGTATCGTATCACAATCACAACTCCTATATTTACCGTTTTCCTAAGTTCAATCCTATTAGTAATATTTTGATCTAGTAGAATAAAGTTTATGACATGATCTAGTTTTGAGTTTTGCCTTATGATCTCTCTATGTAATCGAGTCCGTGAGCTATATAATAAAGATTAGTGTTGAGTCAAGGGCTTGATTTTCTTGCTATGATCTTGGGTGAATAAAAGAAAAGAGAAAAAGAATAAGAAGAAACAAAAGTTCATATTGATCTTATTGATAGTAATGACTTCACATAGAAAGGGTGTGATGATTAAAAGTTGTTGGGAGTTGGCAGACATAGCTTTGGTCATCGTTGCAATTAATAGGAAGTAATAAGGAAAGAGAGGTTTCACATATAAATATACTATTATTGACATCTTTTATGATTGGGAGCACTCATCAAAATATGACATGCTAAAGAGTTGATGTTGGACAAGGAAGACAACGTAATGGGTTATGTTTTCTTATATCTGAGATAAAGTACGTTGTCATGGATCATCCAACATGTTGAGCTTGCCTTTCCCCCTCATGCTAGCCAAATTCTCAGCACCAAGTAGAGATACTACTTGTGCTTCCAAATACCCTTAAACCAGTTTTGCCATGAGAGTCCACCATATCTACCTATGGATTGAGTAAGATCCTTCAAGTAAGTTGTCATCGGTGCAAAGCAATAAAAATTGCTCTAAATATGTATGATTAGTGTGGGAGAAATAATCTTTATACGATCTTGTGATGTGGAAGTAATAAAAGCGATGGACTGCATAATAAAGGTTCACATCACAAGGGGAAATATAAAGTGACGTTCTTTCGCATTAAGATTTTGTGCATCCAACCATAAAAGCACATGGCAACCTTTGCTTCCCTCTGCGAAGGGCCTATCTTTTATTATTATCTTCTACCTTATGCAAGTGTCATGGTGATCTTCACCTCTCCCTTTTTAATTTTATCCTTTGGCAAGCCCAGCATGTTGGAAAGAACCTGATATATATATATATATATATATATATATATATATATATAAAATTGGATGTAGGGGGGCATGAGTTATTATTGTTGACATTACCCTTGAGGTAAAAGGTTGTGGGGCGAAACTATAAGCCCCTATCTTTCTCTGTGTCCGACTAAAACTCCGTAACCACAAGTATTGCGCGAGTGTTAGCAATTATGAAGGACTAGATGATAGTTGAGTATGTGGACTTGCTTTTTAGCTCTGACATAGACTCTTTCTGATGTTATGATAAATTGCAATTGCTTCAATGACTGAGGTTAAAGTTTGTTGGTTCTCAATAAGGTTTATGATTCATACTTTTGCATTGTGAATAGATCATCACTTGAACATAAGTAATCATATGACAATATCTATGTATGTTGTTGTTACGAGAATAATCGATGCCCTTATGTCCGTATTTTATTTTTATCGATGCCTCTACCTCTAAACATGGGGACATATTTATTGTTATCGCATTTTGCTTGAGGACAAGCGAGGTCTAAGCTTGGGGGAGTTGATACGTCCATTTTGCATCATGCTTTTATATCGACATTTATTGCATTATGGGTTGTTATTTCACATTATGTCACAATACTTATGGCTATTCTATCTTATTTTACAAGGTTTACATAAGGAGGGAGAATGCCGACAGCTGGAATTCTAGGCTGGAAAAGGAGCACATATTAGAGACCTATTCTGCACAACTCCAAAAGTCCTGAAACTCCACGGAATACCTTATAATAAATAATGAAAAATCCTCGCCAAAGATGAAGACCAGGGGGCCCACACCCTTTCCACGAGGGTGGGGGGCGCCCCCCTACCTCATGGGCCCCCTGGTGGCTCTCTGATGACCATCTTCTCCTATATGAAGTCTTTCGTCGAGAAAAAAATAAGAAGCAACCTTTCTGGATGAAACTCCGCCGCCACAAGGCAGAACCTTGGCGGAACCAATCTAGGACTCCGGCAGAGCTGTTCTACCGGGGAAACTTCCCTCCCGGAGGGGGAAATCATCGCCATTGTCATCACCAACGCTCCTCTCATTGGGAGAGGGCAATCTCCATCAACATCTTCATCAGCACCATCTCATCTCAAAACCCTAGTTCATCTCTTGTATCCAATTCTTGTCTCTAAGTCCGATATTGGTGCTAGTAGGTTGCTAGTAGTGTTAATTACTCCTTGTAGTTGATGCTAGTTGGTTTAATTGGTGGAAGATCATATGTTCAGATCCTTTATGCATATTATTACCCCTCTGATTATGAATATGGATATGATTTGTGAGTAGTTACTTTTGTTCCTGAGGACAAGGGAGAAGTCTTGCTATTAGTAGGCATGTGAATTTGGTATTCGTTCGATATTTTGATGAGATGTATGTTGTCTAGCCTCTAGTGGTGTTATGTGAACGTCGACTACATAACACTTCACCATTATTTGGGCCTAGAGGAAGGCATTGGGAAGTAATAAGTAGATGATGGGTTGCTAGAGTGATAGAAGCTTAAACCCTAGTTTATGCGTTGCTTCGTAAGGGGCTGATTTGGATCCATATGTTTTATGCTATGGTTAGGTTTACCTTAATACATTTGTTGTAGTTGCGGATGCTTGCAATAGAAGTTAATCATAAGTGGGATGCTTGTTCAAGTAAGAACAGCACCCAAGCACCGGTCCACCCACATGTCAAATTATCAAAGTACCGAACGCGAATCATATGAACGTGATGAAAACTAGCTTGACGATATTCCCATGTGTCCTCAGGAGCACTTTTCCTTATATAAGAGTTTGTCCGGGCTTGTCCTTTGCTACAAAAAGGATTGGGCCACCTTGCTGCACTTTATTTACTTTTGTTACTTGTTGCTCGTTACAAATTACCTTATCACAAAACTATCTGTTATCACTTATTTCAGTACTTGCAGAGAATACCTTGCTGAAAACCGCTTATCATTTCCTTCTGCTCCTCGTTGGGTTCGACACTCTTACTTATCGGAAGGACTACGATAGATCCCCTATACTTGTGGGTCATCACTTACTTGGGTATCAGGGTGGTTACAACTCAGGCCCGCATCCTCGGTGGTGTCCGGACACTCTATTTGGGGTCCGAAGAACAATTTGTACATCTCTTCGAGCGTCATGTCGAGGAAGTGTTGAATAGTTCACGGTCCTTCCGGGTTGAAATCCCACATACGGAGGGGTCGACGTTTGCAAGCTGGACTCGATGAACTAGCATGACTTGCATTACCATAACCAGGCTGACGTCTCTCTCAAGGAGATCTTGGATGCGACTCTGCAATATCGGCACATCATTTACTGGACCCTAGTTCAGCCCCTTGCTGATCCATGACGTCAGTTGTGGTGGGGGGCCTGAGCGAAAGGCTGGGGCGGCTATCCACTTGGCACTTCGGGGAGCTGTGATATAAAACTACTCCCGCTGCCACAAACTGGACACCTCTGGGAAGGAACCCTCTGGCCATGGAGCATCAACGCTTTTGCTTATTACGACACCTCTGCACTCTGCGTGCCGCCCCTCGATCATCTTCGGCTTCACATTGAAGGTCTTGAGCCACAAGCCGAAGTGTGGGGTAATGCGGAGGAAGGCCTCACACACGACATTGAACAACGAGATGTGAAGAAGGGAATCCGGGGCCAGATCATGGAAATCCAGCCCATAATAGAACATGAGCCCCCTAATAAAGGGATCCAGAGCAAGGCCTAGCCCTTGGAGGAAGTGAGAGATGAACTTAACACTCTCGTTGGGTTCGGGAGTGGGGATGACCTGCCCTCGGGCGGGCAACCTGTGCGAGATTTCGGCGGTCAGATACCTGGCCTCTCTCAGCTTCTTGATGTCCTCCTCTGTGACAGAGGAAGGCATCCACCGACCTTGGAGGTTGGATCCGGATATGGTTGAAGGTCCGAAGCGCCTGACCTGAGCCTTGGGTGTTGGAACTCAAGGTGGGGGAAGGATTCGATTGAGCACGAGAGGAAAAAAGGACAGGCCTTGGCCTCTTTATAAAGAGGGTGAATATCAAGCGTCCTCCTCGTGGCCGTTTTGGACTTGCCTAAAATCGACGAGTCATACCAACGGGCATGAGTGGGTTACCCACATCCGTATTGATGAGAATCTTGTAATAAGGGGGACACGATCTCTGCTTCGACAAGACGTGTCAAGAAAACCGCCTCGCAATATGTGCAGTGCTGGTTGGGAAAAACGGTTCGGATAATGACCGGGCCATGACATGATGTCGTGCTATCAAAACGTGTCAGCATGTTAGATTTGTGGAAATATTATTCTCTCTACGGTGGTATGTGGAACTTGTTTTGCAGAGCCGGACACTATTCTTGTGTTCAAAATCTTCTATGGAGTATTCGGAGGAGGAACCCGCCTTGCAATGCCGAAGACAAAACTGTGCGCCGGACTCATCGTGATTGAAGCCTGGTTTAGGGGCTACTGAGGGAGTCCTAGATTAGGGGGTCTCCGGACAGCCGGACTATATCCTTTGGCCGGACTGTTGGACTATGAAGATACAAGATTGAAGAGTTCATCTCGTGTCCGGTTGGGACTCTCCTTGGCGTGGAAGGCAAGCTTGGCAATACGGATATGTAGATCTCCTCCCTTGTAACCGACTCTGTGTAACCCTATCCCCCTCCGATGTCTATATAAACTGGAGGATTTAGTCCGTAGGACAACATACAATCATACCATAGCTTCTAGGGTTTAGCCTCTACGATCTCGTGGTAGATCAACTCTTGTAATACTCATATCATCAAGAACAATCAAGCAGGACGTAGGGTATTACCTCCTTCAAGAGGGCCCGAACCTGGGTAAACATCGTGTCCCCTGCCTCCTGTTACCATCCGCCATAGACGCATAGTTCGGGACCCCCTACCCGAGATCCGCCGGTTTTGACACCGACAGACATAGCACTATAGGTGGAACAGAATATGATGATGGAGGTTGTGTGGAGAAGACAAAAAAGGATAAAGTCTCACATCGACGCGGCTAATCAACGGGCTATGGATATGCCCATCAATTGATGTCAATGCGAGGAGTAGGGATTGCCATGCAACAGATGCACTAGAGCTATAAATGTATGAAAGCTCAACAAAAGAAACTAAGTGGGTGTGCATCCCACTTGCTTGCTCACGAAGACCTAGGGCATTTTGAGGAAGCCCATTGTTAAAATATACAAGCCAAGTTCTATAATGAAAATTCCCACTAGTATATGAAAGTGACAAAATAAGAGACTCTCTATCATGAAGATCATGGTGCTACTTTGAAGCACAAGTGTGTAAAAAGGATAGTAACATTGTCCCTTCTCTCTTTTTCTCTCATTTTTTTGGGCCTTCACTTTTTTAATTTGTCCTTTATCTTTTTTCTATTTGGCCTTTATCCTTTTTTATTTCCTCACACGGGACAATGCTCTAATAATGACGATCATCACACTTCTATTTGTTTACAACTCAAAAATTACAACTCGATACTAGAACAAAATATGACTCTACATGAATGCCTCCGACGGTGTACCGGGATGTGCAATGATTCAAGAGTGACATGTATAAAAATTATGAGCGGTGGATTTGCCACAAATACGATGTCAACTACATGATCATGCAAGGCAATATGACAATGATGGAGCGTGTCATAATAAACGGAATGGTGGAAAGTTGCATGGCAATATATCTCAGAATGGCTATGGAAATGCCATAATAGGTAGGTATGGTGGCTGTTTTGAGGAAGATATAAGGAGGCTTATGTGTGATAGAGCGTATCATATCACGGGGTTTGGATGCACCAGCGAAGTTTGCACCAACTCTCGAGGTGAGAAAGGGCAATGCACGGTACCGAAGAGGCTAGCAATGATGGAAGGGTGAGAGTGCGTATAATCCATGGACTCAACATTAGTCATAAAGAACTCACATACTTATTGCAAAAATCTACAAGTCATCAAAACCAAGCACTATGTGCATGCTCCTAGGGGGATAGATTGGTAGGAAAAGACCATCGCTCGTCCCCGACCGCCACACATAAGGAAGGCAATCAAAGAAACACCTCATGCTTCAAATTTGTCACACAACGGTTACCATACGTGCATGCTACGAGACTTGCAAACCTCAACACAAGTATTTCTCAATTTCACAATTACTCAACTAGCACGACTCTAATATCACCATCTTCATGTCTCAAAACAATCAAGTATCAAACTTCTCATAGTATTCAATGCACTCTATATGAAAGTTTTTATTATACCCATCTTGAATGCCCATCATATTAGGACTAATTTTATAACCAAAGAAAATTACCATGTTGTTCTAAAAGACTCTCAAAATAATATAAGTGAAGCATGAGAGTTCATTAATTTCTTCAAAATAAAACCACAGTCGTTCTCTAAAAGATATAAGTGAAGCACTAGAGCAAACGACAAACTACTCTGAAAGATATATGTGAAGATCAATGAGTAGTTGAATAATTATGCATCTATGTGAAGACTCTCTAACATTTAAGAATTTCAGATCTTGGTATTTTATTCAAACAACAAGCAAAACAAAACAAAATAAAATGACGCTCCAAGCAAAACACATATCATGTGGTGAATAAAAATATAGCCTCAAGTAAAGTTACCGATGAACGAAGACGAAAGAGGGGATGCCTTTCGGGGCATCCCCAAGCTTAGGCTCTTGGTTGTCCTTTAATATTACCTTAGGGTGCCTTGGGCATCCCCAAGGTTAGGTTCTTGCCACTCCTTATTCCTTAGTCCATCGAATCTTTACCCAAAACTTGAAAACTTCACAACACAAAACTTAACAGAAAACTTATAAGCTCCGTTAGTATAAGAAAATAAATCACCACTTAGGTCTGTTGCGAACTCATTCTAAATTCATATTGGTGTAACATCTACTATATTCCAACTTCTCTATGGTTCATACCCTCCGATACTACTCATAGATTCATCAAAATAAGCAAACAACAAAATGAAAACAGAATCTGTCAAAAATAGAACAGTCTATCGTAATCTGCAACTCTCAAATACTTCTGTAATTCCAAACATTCTGAAAAAATCATACGACCAGTATAAAAAGTATATTGATCTACTGCACTTGTAATTTGTATTTTATCGCTCTCTGGTAAATAATTATTATTATTTTCGTGAGCGCGTACTTTCTGTTTTTATCAGCAAGATCAAACAACAATCACCCAAGAAGATCCTAAAGGCTTTACTTGGAACTTTATTGAAACAAAAGATATAAAACATGATTACTATAGTAGTTTAATCATGTGAACACACAAAAACAGTAGGGGTAAAAATTGGGTTGTCTCCCAACAAGCGCTTTTCTTTAATGCCTTTCTAGCTAGGCATGATAATTTCAATGATGCTCACATAAAAGATAAGAATTGAAACATAACGGGAGCATCATGAAGCATATGACAAGTACATTTAAGTCTAAACCACTTCCTATGCATAGGGATTTTGTGAGCAAACAACTAGTGGGAACAAGAATCAACTTGCATAGGAAGGTAAAACAAGCATAACTTTAAAACTTTAAGCACATAGAGATGAAACTTGATATTATTGCAATTCCTACAAGCATATATTACTCCCTCATAATAATTTTCAATATCATCATGAATGAATTCAACAATATAACTATCACATAAAGCATTCTTTTCATGAGCCATAAGCATAGATTTTTTATTACTCTCCACATAAGCAAAATTCTTCTCATTCGGAATAGTGGGAGTATCATAAGAAACTCGAATACTATAAATTGTTTCCACATTAAAAGAGTAATGTTCAGAAAAAGGGTAATCATAATCATGACAAGTTTTGTAAATATAATCATCACTACTTTTTATAACATAAGTATCATCACAATAATCATCATAAGTAGCAACTTTGTTCTCATCATAATCAACTGAAACCTCTTCCAAGATAGTGGAATCATTACTAAATAAAGTCATGACCTCTCCAAATCCACTTTTATAATTATCACAATGAGATTCAACATCCTCCAGAATAGTGAGATCATTACTTCCTAAAGTTGACACTCTTCCAAACCCACTTTCATCAATATAATCATCATAAACAGGAGGCATGCTATCATCATAATAAATTTGCTCATCAAAACTTGGGAGACTAAAAATATCATCTTCATTAAACATAGCATCCCCAAGCTTGGGACAAACATTAATTGCAGCAAATAAATTCTCAAACATGCCATTCTCATCAAACATAGCATCCCCAAGCTTGGTCCTTTGCATATCATAAGCATAATCACTCTCATCATTAATAGTATGGATAGCACCAATAGTATAGCAATTATCATCATCATAATGAGTAATAGGAGCAACATCACTTGGGAGGGATACCTTTTTACCTTTGCTTATACATCTTTTCTTTTTCTTATTCACATTAAGTGTGGGTTTAACCCTCCTTTTTGAGATCCTTATTAATGAGATTGGTTGAATAGAAGACTCCTCCTCGTTACCTGATTCATCATAAGAAAGAATAGGAGGATATTGGGAAATCTCTTCCCTTTCATTAGTATTATATTCATCTTCTATTTGTTTTCTTGTCTTTATGTAATTGGCAATATAAGGATTTTCAATGCAATTCACTGCACAATACATATAAATTTCCTCTAGATCGAAATCAAGAACTTTATCAAGGGCAAATTCTGGAATATCCTTAGTTATACGTTTCATTTCTTCATAACCCACAAGCAAACTAAGTTCATTATGATGCGCAAGGGAAATCAAGTCATCACAATTTTTGGACACGATTCGATCATGAAACAATTTGCATTGGATATTTAAATAACCACGTTCATTGCAAAGTTCACAAGGATGGTTAAGAAAATTTAAATTTTTAGCACAAACATCTAGCCTTTCTTGCAACCATTTAGTTTCTAAATACTTATGCCTCTTGCAAAATCTATATTCCCTATTTGGTGTGTACTTGCAAACTCTATGCACTCCACAAAAATTGACTAGTGCAATCATCATTAGTACTATGGATATTCAAAGAGTTCATACTAACAACATTGCAATCATGCTCATCATTCAAATATTTAGTGCCAAACATTTTAATGCATTCTTCTTCTAACACTTTGGCACAATTATCGGAATCCTTATTTTCACGAAAGACATTAAAAAGATGAAGCATATGAGGCACCCTCAATTCCATTTTTTGTAGTTTTCTTTTATAGACTAAACTAGTGATAAAACAAGAAACAAAAAGATTCGATTGCAAGATCTAAAGATATACCTTCAAGCACTAACCTCCCGGCAACGGCGCCAGAAAAGAGCTTGATGTCTACTACACAACCTTTTTCTTGTAGACATTGTTGGGCCTCCAAGTGCAAAGGTTCGTAGGACAGTACCAAATTTCCCTCAAGTGGATGACCCAAGGTTTATCAATCTATGGGAGGCGTAGGATGAAGATGGTCTCTCTCAAACAACCCTGCAACCAAATAACAAAGAGTCTCTTGTGTCCCCAACACATCCAACACAATGGTAAATTATATAGGTGCACTAGTTCGGCGAAGAGATGGTGATACAAGTGCAATATGGATGGTAGATATAGGTTTTTGTAATCTGAAAATATAAAAACAGCAAGGTAACTAATGATAAAAGTGAGCGAAAACGGTATTGCAATGCATTGGAACAAGGCCTAGGGTTCATACTTTCACTAGTGCAAGTTCTCTTGACAATAATAACATAATTGGATCATATAACAATCCCTCAACATGCAACAAAGAGTCGCTCCAAAGTCACTAATAGCGGAGAACAAACGAAGAGATTATTGTAGGGTACGAAACCACCTCAAAGTTATTCTTTCTGAGCGATCTATTCAAGAGTCCGTAGTAAAATAACACGAAGCTATTCTTTTCGTTTGATGTATCCTAGAGTTCATACTAGAATAACACCTTAAGGCACAAATCAACCAAAACCCTAATGTCACCTAGATACTCCAATGTCACCTCAAGTATCCATGGGTATGATTATACGATATGCATCACACAATCTCAGATTCATCTATTCAACCAACACAAAGAACTTCAAAGAGTGTCCCAAAGTTTCTACCGAAGAGTCAAGACAAAAACGTGTGCCAACCCCTATGCATAAGTTCACGAGGTCACGAAACTCGCAAGTTGATCACCAAAACATACATCAAGTGGATCACGTGAATATCCCATTGTCACCACCGATAAGCACAAGCAAGACATACATCAAGTGTTCTCAAATCCTTAAAGACTCTATCCAATAAGATAACTTCATAGGGAAAACTCAATCCATTACTAGAGAGTAGAGGGGGAGAAACATCATAAGATCCAACTATAATAGCAAAGCTCGCGATACATCAAGCTCGTGCCGAATCAAGAAAACGAGAGAGATAGAGAGAGAGAGAGAGAGAGAGAAAGAGATAAAACACATAACTACTAGTACATACCCTCAGCCCCGAGGGTGAACTACTCCCTCCTCGTCATGGAGAGCACCGGGATGATGAAGATGGCCACCGATGATGGATCCCCCGTCCGGCAGGGTGCCGGAATGGGGTCCCAATTGGTTTTTGGTGGCTACAGAGGCTTGCGGCGGCGGAACTCCCGATCTAGGTTTCTTTCTAGAAGTTTGGGGATATACAAGAGGCGTTGGCGTCGGGAACAAGTCAGGGGGTCCACAAGGCGGCCACGAGGTAGGGGGCATACCCAGGGGGTAGGGCATGCCCCCACCCTCGTGGTGGCCTCGGGACTCTTCTAGTCCATCTCCAGTACTCCGTGGGCTTCTTCTGGTCCAAAAACAATCTCTGTGAATTTTCAAGTCAATTGGACTCCGTTTGGTATTCCTTTCCTGCGATACTCAAAAACAAGGAAAAAAACAGAAACTGACACTAGGCTCTAGGTTCATAGGTTAGTCCCAAAAATCATATGAAATAGCATATAAATGCATATAAAACATCCAAGATTGATAATATAATAGCATGGAACAATCAAAATTTATAGATACGTTGGAGACGTATCACCGAACAATCAAAAAACTTTAAAAGAGTCATATGCTAGCTATAACAGGCTTAATAGCAAGCAAATATATGCATTCCTATAGATATGTTTAAAACTGGATTGATGAAATGTATTGCATAGTAAATAATTGCACATATAGAGCATCACATTATGAACAACTGAAATAAACAAGGCATACTGCAAACAACCAGATATAGCAATTAAAACTGGACATATTCTCACTACACTACAAAAGGGACTCGACAAAACAAATCATGGGTTTCCCCCTGTGAAGAGGCATGGCAAAACAAGTCATGGGTTTCCTCACTTGTCACGGATGGGCTCGTTCCCATGGGAAGAGCAAGGACCCTAGATGCGCTCCATGTTGTCGCAGATGGGCTCCTTCCCCTTGGAAGAGCACGACTGTAAGGTGCCCTCCCTGATGTCGCAGACGGGCGCTTTCCCCTTGGAAGAGCATATGGGCTCTTCCCCCTTGGAAGAGCCGGAGAGGGTGCCCTCCTCGTGGTCACCATCAATGATGTCTGACTTGGAAGCTGTGGATCCCAAGCCAGCGTCGCAAAACATGTCCTTCAAAAATGACAAAAGGGGCTCGATGGCGATGTAGGATGGAAATTGTAGACAGTGAGCCAGAGGAGATCAGCGGCGGGGCCATGGATGAGATCAACGGCGGTTGAACCCGAGGGGTTGGGGGTGGGCCACTTAACCTGTGACATAGCCCGCCTCAGGTCGTCGCTGTTGATGACCTCAATGTCGTAGCCGGCAGCCGAGACATGCCCGCATACTCTAGACCGCTGCTCGAGTGCCTGCCGCCAGTAATGGTCATCAGCTTCCTCGGCGACGTCGGAGAAAAGACCGTGATACACCTATTTTGGGCTAGTCGCTCCTCGAGCTCCATGGGAAGTGTAGCCGGGCTTAGGCTATGACGCTATGGAGTGGGGGATGGGGATGGGGATGGGTATCTATGGGAAAGGGGGCGTTTGGCAGGCGTCATCTATGAAACTCAGGGCGGCCTGGGTATGGAGATTGTTCGGTAAGCTGCACGGGCAAACCGGCAGATGTTGACAATGGAGGCCTTGTGGCGGCGGCGGCGGGGACCTTGCTAGGGTTTAGAGCGAGGGAGGATGGGTGTGTGCGCGCACACGCCCGAGGAGGTTTTGGTGTGTGTGTGTGTGTGTGTGTGTGTGTGTGTGTGTGGAGGGGGGTGTTTGAGGAAATGACATGGGTACTGAAAATTTTACTACGTGGGAGTCAAACTCGGGAGTGAAATGCAGGGGCTATTGAAAATTTTGATGATAGTGCATCACACACGGTCCACAGATAACAACCGTGTGTTATGAAACAGAAAAACCCTCGAGGCGGGCAGATATTTTCTAGGGATGCAGGCGGGATTGGGAATAAGGAACATCGCACGCGGTCCGGAGACAACGACCGTGTGTTATGAAACAGAAAAACCCTCAAGGCAGGCATATATTTTCTAGGGATGCAGGCGGGATTGGGAACAAGAAACATCGCACACGGTCCGGAGATAACAACTGTGTGTTATGAAACAGAAAAACCCTCGAGGCGGGCAGATATTTTCTAGGGATGCAGGCGGGATTGGGAACAAGAAACATCGCACACGGTCCGGAGATAACAACCGTCTGTTATGAAACAGAAAAACCCTCAATGTGGGCAGATATTTTTGAGAGGGGGAGCCTCATGGAGCCCAATGTACTATGCGGATGTGTGCGTGACAGGGGCACTGTCGTGGCACATGGTTAGTTTGAGTGAACCGTGTCTGTTGTGTCATCCTACTTGTCTAATGTTCATAAATTTGGCGAAAAATGACGTGGGAGAGGGTCAGAACACGAACACACTTGCATGTGGACCAAATTTATGTATGAAAAGGGTGGTTTGATTTTCAAATACCGAATGCAACTTCGATGTGGCACCTATCTCGCGAAGCGCACGGTATTGCATGCCCCTCCCCCCAACCGAGGTTCACCTAGCAAAGTGCGAAGTAGCTAGCAGCCCCCCTCCTCCCTCGTGTCGGCACGAAGGGAATCCTAAGCTATGAATGCATGCCCTCCCAACCGAGGTTCACCTAGCAAAGTGCGAAGTAGCTAGCAGCCCCCCTCATGTCGGCACAAAGGGAATCCTAAACTATGAATGCATGCCCTCCCCCAACCGAGGTTCACCTAGCAAAGTGCGAAGTAGCTAGCAGCCCCCTCCCTCGTGTCAGCACGAAGGGAATCTTAAGCTATGAATGCATGCCCCCCAACCAAGGTTCACCCTAGCAAAGTGCAAAGTAGCTAGAAGCCCCCTCCCTCATGTCGGCACGAAGGGAATCCTAAGCTATGAATGCATGCCCCCCAACCGAGGTTCACCTAGCAAAGTGTGAAGTAGCTAGCAGCCCCTTCCCTCATGTTGGCACGAAGGGAATCCTAAGCTATGAATGCATGCCCCCCATCCGAGGTTCACCTAGCAAAGTGCAAAGTAGCTAGCAGGCCCCCCTCATGTCACCACGAAGGGAATCCTCAGCTATGAATGCACGCCCTCCCCCAACTGAGGTTTACCTAGCAAAGTGTGAAGTAGCAACCCCCCCCCCCACACACACACTTTCAGTCGGCGGGCCAGAGAGGCATATATCACCAAGATGGATCATAAAACGGACCAAGAATAATCCACCTTGGTCATACAACCTCTCTCTTGTTGTTGGTTGAAGTGATGGCCGTCCATGCGACCCGGGAGATGGGCTAGCTCACCAATAATCACACAAGTAGCTAGTCCTCGAAGACAACCACCGCATGCGTGTGGCCCAAACATATGTATGGAGAGGTGTGTTTTGAGTAACAATGGAACAACTTTGATGTGGCACTGTGATTCAAACTAGAAATCCCCACACTGAGTGAGGGTTAGGTTGATAATGCATATGTATGTTACACCACACTTCAAGCCAACGACAAGGATTCATGCATGCACGCCTGCATAGTATATGCGCTCAAACTTAAGGTCTGAATCTCACCATGACCTATACTACGATAACACGAACCAAATGAAGAATCCTCCATGGTAACCTATCTTGTTGTTGGTCAATGTGATCATGGATGCCCACACGGGCCCATGAATATATAGGCTTGTCGCCGATAACCACGCGAGGGAGTGTACCGTTCGAAGGCAACCACTACATGCATATGTATGCAGGTGATGCGTGCATGCATGTTTGAATACCATTTCACAACATTGATGTGGTGCGTGCGTCAAAAATCGTACACTAGCTCCACACAAAGCGAGATCGGTTCATGACGTGTCGTTGTACTAGCCACTTCGACTCGATGGGAGGGATTCATGCGTACACATGCATGTGTGTGTGCTCAAACTGTATCATGCATGTCATCCCAGAGCATGACCTATATATACCATATTGCAAGCAAAAATAATAATCTCCTCCTAAGCCAAATTAACATCTCTTGTTGTCAGGCAAAAATTAGTGATGGACCAAGCGGGCCCACAGATGGAAAGCGTCGATATCGCTGATAACCGCTTAAGTGGGTGCGAGAGGACAACCACCACCGCATTGCATGTGGGCCAAACATATATGTGTTGAATACCCAAAATGCACAACTTTTATGTGCCACATGCCTCAAAAGTTGTAAACCATGCACCCACACAAAGCGAGGTTCATGAGCGTACTACATATGATGGTCCCCTTCCCCCCTGTTCACCGCATACTATATGCTCGTGCCATAATATGTACAACCCAAAAGAATCCTCATCAATGGTGAAATTAAGTAACCTCTCATGATGTTGGTCAATCATGCATGCATGCATCAAAGATGGCCTCGTGGGCCCACAGAAGGAAGCGTCACACGTGAGTGTCCTAGCTAGGATAACCACCGCGTGCATGCATGTGGCCCAAAGAGGTGTTGTGTGATGTTTGAATAGCCAATTTCACAATTTTGATGTGGCACATGCCTCAAAAACCAAAAAGTCCCGACACAGAGTGAGGTGTACTTGTTCACGGACGCGTATATATAGTATATATGCTAGTCCCCTCCCACCTCTTTGACGTGTACTATATACCACCATAACACAAACAAAAAAGATTCTACCTTGGTGGTCAAATTAACCTCACTGCAGGCAGTTCATCAAAGTGATGGACGACGACCTCGAGGGCCCACAGAAAACGTCACACACGAGTATCGAGTGTCGTGTAGGATAACCATCGACTGCATGTGGCCAAAACATGTATGTATGAAATGGTTGTGTAATGTTTTAAATGACTCTGATGTGGCACCGGCCTGCTGATGTCGCTTGAAGCTACGTCGATATTTCCCCAAAGAGGAAGGGATGATGCATCATAGTAGCGGTAGGTATTTCCCTTAGATATGAAACCAAGGTTATCGAACCAGTAGGAGAACCAAGCAACACAACGTAAACAGCCCATGCACACAGATAACAAATCCTCGCAACCCGACGTGTTAAAGGGGTTGCCAATCCATTTCGGGTAACGGTGCCAGAAATTGGTGCGTGACGGGAAAAAAGTTGTAATAGATTGGATAAATAGATCCAAATAAAATAAAGTGCAGAAAAGTATTTTTGTATTTTTGTACTAATATATCTGAAAATAAAAGCAAATAAAAGTATATCGCAAAGGTAAATAATATGAGAAAGAGACCCGGGGGCCTTAGATTTCACTAGTGGCTTCTCTGGGGGAAAATAGCAAAGCGTGGGTGAACAAATTACTGTTAGGAAATTGATAGAACTTCAAATACTCATGACGATATCCAAGCAATGATCATTACATAGGCACAACGTCCAAGATTAGTAGACCGACTCCTGCCTGCATCTACTACTATTACTGCGATCCACACATCGACCGCTATCTAGCATGCATCTAGTGTATTAAGTTCATGGAGAAACGGAGTAATGCAATAAGAATGATGACATGAAGTAGACAAGATCTATCTATGTAGAGATAGACCCCATCGTTTTATCCTTAGTAGCAATGATACATACGTGTCGGTTCCCTTTCTGTCACTGGGATCAAGCACTGTAGGATCGAACCCACTACAAAGCACCTCTTCCCATTGCAAGATAAATAGACGAGTTGGCCAAACAAAACCCAAATATCAAAGAATAAATACGAGGCTATAAGAGATCATGCATAAAAGAGATCAAAGAAACTCAGAAACTTTCATGGATATAAAAAGATAGATCTGATCATAAACTCAAAGTTCATCGATCCCAACAAACACATCGCAAAAGAGTTACATCATATGGATCTCCAAGAGACCATTGTATTGAGAATCAAGAGAGAGAGAGAGAGAGATGAAGCCCTCTAGCTACTAACTACGGACCCGAAGGTCTACAAAGAACTACTCACGCATCATTGGAGAGGCACCAATGGAGGCGGTGAACCCCATCCGAGATGGTGTCTAGAATGGATCTGGTGAATCTGGACTCTGCGGTGGCTGGATCAATATTTCGTCGACTCCCTTAGGGTTTTGGGAATATTGGGGTATTTATAGAGCAAATAGGCCGTCCGGGGGCACCCGAGGTGGGCACAACCTACCAGGGCACGCCTGGGCCTCCTGGTGCGCCCTGGTGGGTTGTGCCTCCCTCAGGGCAACCCCCTAGGCGCAGCTAGGGCCCGTTGTGTTCCTTATGGCCCATAAAATTTCTCCGTAAAGTTTCGTGGCATTCGGACTCCGTTTGATATTGATTTTCTGATGTAAAAACATGGAAAAAACAGTAACTGGCACTTGGCACTATGTCAATAGGTTAGTACCAAAAAATGATATAAAATGACTATAAAATGATTGTAAAACATCCAAGATTGATAATATAACAACATGGAACAATAAAAAATTGTAGATATGTTGGAGACGTATCAACATCCCCAAGCTTAACTCCCACTCGTCCTCGAGTAGGGAATTGATAAAAATAGAATTTTTGATGTGGAATGCTGCCTAACATGTCATATCATATTTCTTTCTTTATAGCATGGACAGTTGGACTTCTATATTGTTCAAAGCAATTGTCTAGTTTTGACATGATAATTTAGACACTCAAGCATATCAACAAGCAACCATGTCTTTCAAAATATCAACGCTAAAATAAGTTATCCCTAGCCCATCATGCTCAACCATTGATCCATTCATGAAACACACTCGCATATTAGCTATGTCCAATACTCAAGTACGATAATATTGCCTCCTAGTTGGTGCTTTTTTAAGAGAAGATGGGGACTCAAATTCAAAAATAAAAATTGCATAAAGTAAAAGATAGGCTCTTCATAGAGGGAAGTATGGATTTGTAGAGGTGCGAGAGCTCAAAGAGAAAAACTTAGAGATAATTTTTTTGGGAGGTCTATCCATCCCACCAACGAAAATGACTTAGAGTTCCCAATAGTTTCCATGCTTAGATATGTCATAGGCCGTTCCCAAACAGAAAATAAAGTTTATTCCTTTTTCCACCATACTTTCACTTTCCATGGCTAACCTTATCCACGGGTGCCCTCCATACCAACACTTTCCAAGGAATTTATTATTTGACAACATAAAGTAAATTGATTTTTTTCATTTCAAGACTGGGCATCCCTAATACCTTTGCCTTACTCTCGTGTAATGACAAGTGAATAAACACTCATCTTGAGAATAACACATCTAGCATGGAAAATATTAGCCACCCCTCACCGCTCTGCGAGCGAAGCAAACACACAAAAGAGAAGTTCATTTTTGAAAATTAGAGATGGCACATGAAAATTTGCTTAGAATGCCAAAACAATACCGCATATAGGTAGATATAGTGGACTCATATGGCAAAACTGGGTTAAAGGTTTTTGGATGCAGAAGTAGTGATCATACTTAGTGCAAAATAAAGGCTAGCAAAAGATTGGGAAGCGACCAACCAAGAAACGAATAATATCATAAGCGAGCATTAAGCATAACTAACACCGAATAATGCACCATAAGTAGGATATAATTTCATTGCATAACTATTAACTTTCGTGCTTGCATAGGGAATCACAAACCTTAACACCAATATTCTTACTAAAGCATATTTACTCATCAACATAACTCACATATCACATCATCATATCTCAAAACTATTACTAAGAATCAAGTTTATTTTGTCTAATGATCTTGATTAAAGTTTTTATTATATCCTTCTTGGATATCTATCACTTTGGGACTAATTTTCATGTGTTGATTTTTACAAGCTCAAACAAATATAAGTGAAGATCATGAGCATAATATTTCTTTCTCTCAAATTAATTTAAGTGAAGCAAGAGAGAATTTCTTGAAAATTTTACTAACTCTCGAATAAATCTAAGCGAAGCAAGAGAGCATTTCTTCAAAAATAATAAAGCACACCGTGCTCAAAATGATACAAGTGAAGCACTAGAGAAATTCCATAGCTCATAAAAATTTAAGTGAAGCATAGAGAGCAATTTTAACAAGTCATGACATAATTTTGGCTCTCCCAAATAGGTGTGTCCAGCAAGGGATCAAGACTTGAAACACAAAATAAAACAAGCAAAGACTCATATCATACAAGACGCTCCAAGCAAAACACATAGTATGTGACGAATAAAAATATAGTTTCGAGTAAAATACTGATGGTCGTTAGAAGAAAGAGGGGATGCCACTCGGGGGGCATCCCCAAGCTTACTTGGTTGCTCATCTTTGGATAATAGCTTGGGATGTTAGGGCATCCCCAAGATTAGGATCTTCTACTCCTTATTTCTTCATCCATCGTATGATTACCCAAAACTTGAAAACTTCAATCACACAAAACTCAACAAAACCTTCGTGAGATTCATTAGTGTAAGAATAATAAATCACTACTATAAGTGTTGTATCAAACCAATTCATATTTTGTTGTTATATTATATCTATTGTATTCCAACTTTTCTATGGAAAAAACTCATCAAAGAAAACCATAGAGCCATCAAAATAAGCACACAACACAAAGAAAACAGAATATGTCAAAACAGAACAGTCTGTAGAAATCTGACTATTTCGAATACTTTGCTAACTCCAAAAATTCTGCAAAATTAGGAAGATATGAGAAATTTGTATATTTATCTACTGCAAGTGGAATGGGTATTTTATCACTCTCTGGTAAAAAATGATAATTATTTTTTGAGCGTAAAAGTTTCTGTTTTTTTCAACAAGATCAAACAACTATCACCCAAGAAGATCCTAAAGGCTTTACTTGGCACAAACACTAATTAAAATATAAAAAACACAATCATAATAGTAGCATAATTGTGCTAATACTCAAAAACAGGAAACAAAAAGCAAAAATAAATTTTATTCATTGGGTTGCCTCCCAACAAGCGCTATAGTTTTACGCCCTTAGCGAGGCATAAACAAGGATCTAAGTTTTGTCATCTTTCTTATTAACCTTCATAGAGGTGTTTTCATCATGGGGTTTTGTAAACACAACATAAAACATATTATCCATAGAAACCTTAGCATTCCTAAGTTGGTGTTCATGATAACCTCTTTGATTTCCCGCAACAATCCAAGAGTAATGTTGATTAACATTATTGAAAACTTGTTGGATTATATCTAAAACGGGGACTTCCTTTTTAATATTCTCATCAAAGATTTTATTATCCCCAAGAAAATGTCTTAAAGCATAGTCACTATTGTAAAGAATTTCATCTATCACAGGCTTTTCACGATTCATACCATAAAAATCAAAGATTCCCTACCTTCCCGTATTATGTAGTCAAACTCATTCATAAGAACGAGAGTGGCCAACTTTTTAGCCCTATGATTCTTTATATCGGGAAGCTCAAAAAACAATCTTTGCAAAGTAGGATGGGTACGTAAAAATTGACTTTCAAGTTTCAGAACTAGTGCTGAAATAGCATCCGCATAAGATCTAGTAGCCTTAAGTATAGGGGCATCATCAAGAGTTAGCTTCCCAACACAATTGAAAAATTCTTGGATACGTTATTTTCCCATAACGTTCCCTTGCCCCAAGATAAAGGTTTTAGCATCCAGATTGCCCATACGTCCAATTTTAGGAGTTAGGCCATCATCTGTTGGTGCCATACCGAAATCACTCATGTTTGCAAGCAAAGGATAGATCTAACAAGAAAACGGCGAACGAAAAAGAGGGGCGAATAAAATGGCAAATTTTTGTGAAGTGGGGGACAGGAAAATGAGAGGCAAATGGCAAATAATGTAAAATGCAAGGAGATGAGATTGTGTTTCGGAACTTGGTATATGTTGAAGATCCTCCATGGCAACGGCGCGAGAAATTCCTTTTGATGTCGCGTGAAGCTACGTCGGTATTTCCCCAAAGAGGAAGGGATGATGCAGCACAACAGCGGTAGGTATTTCCCTCAGATATGAAACCAAGGTTATCAAACCAGTAGGAGAACCAAGCGACATAATGTAAACAGCCCCTGCACACAGATAACAAATCCTCGCAACCCGACGTGTTAAAGGAGTTGTCAATCCCTTTCGGGTAACTATGCCAGAAATTGGTGCGTGACGGGAAAAAGGTTGTAATAGATTGGATAAATAGATCACAAATAAAATAAAGTGCAGCAAAGTATTTTTGTATTTTTGGATTAATAGATCTGAAAATAAAAGCAAATAAAAGTATATCGCAAAGGCAAATAATATGAGAAAGAGACCCAAGGGCCGTAGATTTCACTAGTGGCTTCTCTCGAGAAAAATAGCAAAGCGGTGGGTGAACAAATTACTGTTGGGCAATTGATAGAACTTCAAATACTCATGATGATATCCATACAATGATCATTACATAGGCATCACGTCCAAGATTAGTAGACCGACTCCTGCCTGCATCTACTACTATTACTCCACACATCGACCGCTATCCAGCATGCATCTAGTGTATTAGTTCATGGAGAAATGGAGTAATGCAATAATAACGATGACATGATGTAGACAAGATCTATCTATGTAGAGATACACCCCATCATTTTATCCTTAGTAGCAATGATACATATGTGTCAGTTCCCTTTCTATCATTGGGATCAAGCACCGTAAGATCAAACCCACTACAAAGCACCTCTTCCCATTGCAAGATAAATAGATCAAGTTGGCCAAACAAAACTCAAATATCGGAGAAGAAATACGAGGCTATAAGAGATCATGCATAAAAGAGATCAAAGAAACTCAAAAACTTTCATGGATATAAAAAGATAGATCTGATCATAAACTCAAAGTTCATCGATCCCAGCTGTCGGTGTCAAAACCGGCGGATCTCGGGTAGGGGGTCCTGAACTGTGCATCTAAGGCAGATGGTAACAGGAGGCAGCGGACACGATGTTTACCTAGGTTCAGGCCTTCTTGATGGAGGTAATACCCTATGTCCTGCTTGATTGTTCTTGATGATATGAGTAGTACAAGAGTTGATCTACCACGAGATCAAAGAGGCTAAACCCTAGAAGCTAGCCTATGGTATGATTGTATATTGTCCTACGGACTAAAACCCTCCTGTTTATATAGACATCGGAGAGGGCTAGGGTTACACAAGGTCAGTTACAAAGGAGGAGATATACATAGCCGTATTGCCTAGCTTGCCTTCCACGCCAAGGAGAGTCCCATCCGGACACGGGACGAAGTCTTCAATCTTGTATCTTCATAGTCCAACAGTCCGGCCAAAGGATATAGTCCGGCTGTCCAGAGACCCCCTAATCCAGGACTCCCTCAGTAGCCCCTGAATCAGGCTTCAATGACGATGAGTCCGACGTGCAGTGTTGTCTTCGGCATTGCAAGGCGGGTTCCTCCTCCGAATACACCATGGAAGAGTTTGAATACAAGGACAGTTCCTGCAAAATAAGTTCCACATACCACCGTAGAGAGAATAATATTTCCACAAATCTAATCTGTTGACATGTTTTGACAGCATGGCATCACGCCATGGCCCGGTTATTATTCGAACCACTTTTCGCAACCAGCTCCGCACATATCACGAGGCGGTTTTCTTGACACGTCTTGTCAAAGCAGAGATCGTGTTCCCCTTATCACGGGATTCTCATCAATACGGACGTGGGTAACCCAACCGCGCCATCAATTATGGCGCCTGGGGAATAAGCGGTTTTGCCAGGCAAGTGCGGAGACATATCGCCTCTTTCGCCCTTATAAAGGGACAAAGATTTACTTTTTTCACCCACGCCTTCTTCCTCCTCGCTTAGCCATTCCCGCACACTCGAGCTCTAGTGCCCAAGCTCACGTTCTTCTTCTCAAACCACTCCAAGCATGTCCGAAGCAGGAGGCAAGTGGATGGTCTCCTCCGTCATGGAGGAGAACATCAAAGAGTTATGGGAATCCGGATACCTGGCTGCGAATATCGCGCACCGGCTGCCCAATGCGGGGCAGATCGTCCCAATGCCCGAACCCCATGAGAGGGTAGTTTTTCTTACCCATTTTGTCTGTGGACTGGGATTTCCTCTCCACCCGTTTGTCCGCGGGCTCATGTTCTACTATGGACTGGATTTTCATGATCTAGCCCCAAACTTCATCCTCAACATCTCGGCGTTTATCGTTGTGTGCGAGGCCTTCCTCCGCATCAGGCCCCACTTCGGCTTATGGCTGAAAACCTTCAATGTTAAACCGAAGGTAGTGGGTGGCCAGCAAGCAGAGTGCAGAGGCACCATGGTGGGCAAGATGCCTAATGTCACCTGGCTAGAGGGCACCTATGTGGATACAATAAAGGGGTGGCAATCGGGGTGGTTCTACGTCACCGAGCCGCGCGACTCCAACTGGGTGGCGGCCCCCAAATTTCGATCCGGTATCCCCACGCGGCTCACCTCATGGAAAAAGAAGGGCATGTCCTGGGGCTCTTCGGTAGAGTTGACCAGACTCCAGACCTGCATCTAGAACATGACGAGAAGAAAAATCAAGCTTGTCAATGTGATCCAGGTTATGCTCTTCCGCCGGATCCTTTCGTGCCAAAGACGGGCATTCAATTTGTGGGAGTTCGACTCGGCCAAGCACCAGACGCTGCGAGAGCTCTATGACACGACGCACGAGGACGTCTGGAGGGTGCTGTTCAAGAGCGACGAGATGCCTCCCTCCCTCACCGAGGATCACGGACTCAGTGCAAAGCGTCGCGCCAATCCGGTAAGCTTTTATATCTCTCAGGGTATTTATTTGCCCCGCTTTAGTTATGTGCTGGATCTAAGCTTCCATGTCATTAACATGACTGGATAGAGATAGCAGAGCAGCTTGACTGTCAAGCCCCCTACCCGAAGATCCTACAGACGCTCTTCTAACGAAGATGCTGACTCCGGCACCTTACGAGGTGTCGGCAAAGAAGGCCAAGAAGAAGGCCACGGGGACCCAAAAGGATCTCCGACGCAAGGTTGTATCAGACTCATTGTCCGATGACTCCAACGCGCACTCCTCCCACGGAAACGAGGAGGAGGAGGAGAAAAGTCCCCCCCAGCCAGGGGAGAAAAGAAAAGGAAGGCCGACCCATCCGGGGAGGCCGAAGGGTCCAAGAAGGGAAGGACCCTCCCTCCGGACTGTGCCACGACGGCCGCTGACAGCGGCGACGAGTGGCTACCCAGGGACAAGCCCCTGGCGCAGTCGTAAGTGTATGGACACCATAGTACTTCATGGTATGTTTTATTGCACTGCCTCTCCTCATGTCGAACATGATTATGCAGTCCGTCCCGAGCTCATCTCGACGTACCCTCGTCGAGCGGCTCTTTGGACTATCGGATATGAACAGCGGTTCTCTTCCGACCGCTTTCACCCCCCGCCCTACGGACAACACCGAGGTGTTGTCTCAAAAGGCACCGAGCCAAGGGGAGGTGGTCCTGGGGGCGCCTCACGGCGACTTCCCAGACCCTGGGTACCAAGGGAGCGAGGCTCCTACGGGCTTCGAGTTCGGGCCCCAGCCAGACAATGCGTTGGAACCTTCGATGGTTCCGGACTCCGGCAGGCGGTCCCCCGTCAAGGGGGCCAACCATCCGTGCCGGTGTCCTCTCTCCAACCAGAGGCACCGGGCAACCTGCTGGAAGCGCTTCGCAACGCTTTGATACGTCTCCATCCTATCTACTTTTCCAAACACTTTTGCCCTTGTTTTGGACTCTAACTTGTATGATTTGAATGGAACTAGCCCGGACTGACGCTGTTTTTAGCAGAATTACCATGGTGTTGTTTTATGTGTAGAAAACAAATATTCTCGGAATGACCTGAAACTCCACGGAACATCTTAGAAAAATCAATAAAAAATCCTCGCCAAAGATGAAGACCGGGGGGCCCACACCCTTCTCACAAGGGTGGGGGCGTCCCCCCCCCCTAGGGCGCGCCCCCCTACCTCATGGGCCCCTTGTTGCATCTCCGACTCCAACTCCACCTCCATATATTGAGTTTCGATGAGAAAAAAATCAGAGAGAAGAAATCATCGCGTTTTACGATACGGAGCCGCCGCCAAGCCCTAAAACCTCTCGGGAGGGCTGATCTGGAGTCCGTTCGGGGCTCCGACGAGGGGGATTCGTCGCCGTTGTCATCATCAACCATCCTCCATCACCAATTTCATGATGCTCACGTTGTGCGTGAGTAATTCCATCATAGGCTTGCTGGACGGTGATGGGTTGGATGAGATTTATCATGTAATCGAGTTAGTTTTGTTAGGGTTTGATCCCTAGTATCCATTATGTTGTGAGATTGATGTTGCTATGACTTTGCTATGCTTAATGCTTGTCACTAGGGCCCGAGTGCCATGATTTCAGATCTGAACCTATTATGTTTTCATGAATATATGTGAGTTCTTGATCCTATCTTGCAAGTCTATAGTCACCTACTATGTGTTATGATCCGGCAACCCCAAAGTGACAATAATCGGGACCACTCCCAGTGATGACCATAGTTTGAGGGGTTCATGTATTCACTATGTGCTAATGCTTTGTTCCGGTTCTCTATTAAAAGGAGGCCTTAATATCCCTTAGTTTCCAATAGGACCCCGCTGCCACGGAGAGGGTAGGACAAAAGATGTCATGCAAGTTCTTTTCCATAAGCATGTATGACTATATACAGAATACATGCCTACATTACATTGATGAATTGGAGCTAGTTCTGTGTCACCCTATGTTATGACTGTTACATGATGAACCGCAGCCGGCATAATTATCCCTCACTGATCTGGTTCCTACGAGTTTTCCATATACTGGTTTACGCTTATTTACTTTCCCGCTGCTACTGTTACAATCACTACAAAATACCAAAAACATTACTTTTGCTGTCTTTACTTTTGTTGCCGCTACCACCACTATCATATTACTTTGCTACTAAACACTTTGCTGCAGATACTAAGTTTCCAGGTGTGGTTGAATTGACAACTCAGCTGCTAATACTTGAGAATATTCTTTGGCTCCCCTTGTGTCGAATCAATAAATTTGGGTTGAATACTCTACCCTTGAAAGCTGTTGCGATCCCCTATACTTGTGGGTTATCAAGATTAATTTCTGGCGCCGTTGCTGGGGAGCATAGCTCTGTTCTTTGAGTCACTTGGGATTTATATCTGCTGGACACTATGAAGAATTTGAGAGATCCAAAAACTAAGACCTATCCCTCAACTACGAGGGGAGATAAGGAACTGCCATCTAGCTCTGCACTTGATTCACCTTCTATTATGAGTAAGTTTGCGACACCTACACCTGCTTCTACTATTCGTTCTGATATGTCGCATGTTATTGATGATGCCACTTCTGCTATGCATGATACTTATGATGAAACTTCTTCTATGCCTGATACTACTGTGCCCCTTGGTGAATTTCTTGATGAACAAATTGCTAGGGCTAGAGAAAAAGAAATTATTGAATCTGAATACGATGATGATAGTGATGATGAAAATATGCCTATTATTCCTAAAGGTTATCTTTTTGATAAGGAATCTTCTGCCGCTATTTTTGCTTGCAAAGATAGATATGAGCTTAAGAGGTTATTAATTAAATGGAACAAAGAATCACTTAGAGATAAAATGAGACCTGGCCCTGCTTTTGCTACTTCACCTATATGTGTTCCTGATAAAGATTATGAATTCTTTGTTGATCCTGATATAATTACTTTGGTTGAATCTGATCTGTTTTACGGTATGAATCTGAAACTGTTGTGGCACATCTTACTAAGTTAAATGATATAGCTGCCCTGTTTACTAATGATGAGAGATCGCGTTACCTTTATATACTCAAAATATTTCCGTTCTCATTAAAGGGTGATGCTAAGATATGGTTTAATTCTCTTGAACCTGGTTGTGTGAGTAGTCCCCAGGATATGATTTATTATTTCTCTGCTAAATATTTCCCTGCTCATAAGAAACAAGCTGCTTTGAGGGAAATATACAACTTTGTGCAAATTTAAGAAGAGAGTCTCCCACAAGCTTGGGGGAGGCTTCTCAAGTTACTTAATGCTTTGCCTGATCATCCTCTTAAGAAACCTGAAATACTTGATATCTTTTACAATGGACTAACCGATGCTTCCAGAGATTACCTGGATAGTTGTGCCAGTTCTCTTTTCAGGGAAAGAACACCGGATGAAGCTGAAATTCTATTGAATAATATGTTGACAAATGAAAATAATTGGGCACCTCCTGAACCAGCTCCTGAGCCATCTCCTGCTCCAATTACTGAGCCTATTCCTAAACCAACTCCGAAGAAGAGAGGTGTTCTATTTCTCAGTCCCGAAGATATGCAAGAGGCAAAGAAATCTATGAAAGAAAAAGAAACATATGGTCTCAATTATTTATTCACTGAAGAACATCCTAATCCTGATATCCCGACACAGGTAGTAAAGGTAAATTCTCTCTATAGATATGATAAAGTTGAAGTCCCTCCTACTAAAATTGCTAGTCAATGCTTGGATGAGTTTGATAACTTTATGTATAAGCAAGATGACTTCAATGCTTATTTTGGTAGACAATTAAAAGAAAATGCTTATATGATTAGACGCTTGGGTGATTATATGGCTAATATTAAAGGTGAACTTAAACTTGTTAGTAAACATGCTTCTATGGTTACCACTCAAGTAGAACAAGTACTTAAGGCTCAAAAAGAAGTGCTTGATGAAATGAATAGAAAGAAAAATGATTATGTTGTTAGAGTGGCTACTAGAACTGGTAGAATGACTCAGGAACCTTTGTATCCTGAAGGCCACCCTAAGAGAATCAAGCAAGATTCTCAAAGAAATAATATTGATGTTCCTAGTTCTTCTAAAAAGAAGAAGAAGAAAAATGATAGAACTGTGCAAACTTCTAGTGAACCTATTGCTGAACCACATGATAATCCAAATGATATTTCTATGTCTGATGCTGAAACACAATCTGGTAATGAACATGAACCTAGTAAAAATATTAATGATGATGTTCATGATGATGCTCAACCTAGTAATGATAATGATGTAGAAATTGAACCTATTGTTGATCTTGATAACCCACAATCAAAGAATCAACGTTATGATAAAAGAGACTTTGTTGCTAGGAAACATGGTAAAGAAAGGGAACCTTGGGTTCAGAAACCCATGCCCTTTCCTTCGAAACCATCCAAGAAAAAGGATGATGAGGATTTTGAGCGCTTTGCTGAAATGATTAGGCCTATCTTTTTGCGTATGAGATTAACTGATGTGCTCAAAACAAATCCTTATGCTAAATATATGAAGGATATCATTACTAATAAAAGAAAGATACCGGAAGCTGAGATTTCCACCATGCTTGCTAATTACACTTTTAAGGGTGGAATACCAAAGAAACTTGGAGACCCCAGAGTACCTACTATACCTTGCTCCATTAAAAGAAATTATATTAAAACTACTTTATGTGATCTTGGAGCCGTTGTTAGTGTTATGCCTCTCTCTTTATATCGTAGACTTGACTTGAATAAGCTGACACCTACTGCAATATCTTTGCAAATGGCTGATAAATCAACTTCTATACCTGTCGGTATTTGTGAGGATGTGCCCGTTGTGGTTGCAAACGTTACTATTTTAACGGACTTTGTTGTACTTGATATTCCCGAGGATGATAGTATGTCTATTATTCTTGGAAGACCTTTTCTTAATACTGCAGGGGCTGTTATTGATTGCAGCAAAGGCAATGTCACTTTTCATGTTAATGGTAATGAGCATACGGTACACTTTCCGAGGAAACATCCTCAAGTTCATAGTATCAACTCTATTGGAAAATTTCCATCGATTATATTTGGAGGTTTTGAATTTCCTCTTCCTACTGACAAGAAGAAATATGATATTCTTATTATTGGGGATGTGCATATCCCCATTGAGGTAACTTAGTTTTATTCAAAATTTCTCCGGTTTCATGATTATCGGAATGAGTTTGTTAACAAGACTTGATCAACCTTGTTAGTGGATTCTTTTTGATGAGCATGCGATGGATGAAACTAGAAGCACAAACTTATGTACCCTCTCTATATTTTCTGTTATTTATATTAAATAAAGTAAAAATAGTATTTTTCCTGTTTGTTTCCTGACTTATCCGTGCAATATAAAAATATCCCGAAAATAAAAGTCCTCAGAATGCCATGCCAATTTAATATGATTTTTCGGGAATATTTGAGGATTTACTGTGCAAAAATTACCGCGGGAGGAGCTGCCACCTGGCCACGAGGGTGGTGGGCGCCCCCCCCTATAGGGCGCGCCCCCTGCCTCATGGGCCCATGATGGCCCCCCTCCACTTATTCCAGCACCCATCTTCTTCCTCTATCTCACACAAACCCAAAAAAACCAACTCAAGCATGAGTTCCAGCCACTTTTGCTGCAATTTTTGATCTCCTTGCTCAAAGCACCTCTCGCAAAACTGCTTGGGGAGATTGTTCCTTGGTATGTGACTCCTCCATTGGTCCAATTAGTTTTTGTTCTAGTGCTTTATTCTTTGCAAATTTGTGCTGCATAGGTGACCATGTTCTTGAGCTTGCATGTCAAATTTATATGGTTCCAAGTAGTCGTAATGCTTGATATAGGCTCTAGGCACTTGTAGGAGTAGTTGCTATCAGTTTTATTGAGTTTGGTTCACTTTTATTTCGAAGTTACTAAAAATTTCAGAATTTTTCAGAAAATGATGAGGAGATTATTGAGGGGCTCATCGAGCCAAAGCTCGAAGGAAAAGGCACCGAAGCCTAAGTATAATTTGCCACGCACCGCGGAGATTCAGGCGTGTGAATGGCCTTCTGATGATTTTTTGAGAGCAGCCGGTATCTATGAAGATTTTCATGAATTGGCTCACAATGCAGGCCTCACCACTTTCCTCCACGACCAATGCGATCAGTATCTCTTACTCACAAATACCTTTGTGCAAAACTTTCATTTTCATTCTAGGGGCTCACCACCTACGGTGGAGTTTCACTTATATGATGAGCATAAGGAAATGTCACTTTATGATTTATGTCGGATTTGTTTAGTCCCTTTTGAGGGCAAGACAAAAGAACCACATCATGATGATGTGGCTGGGTTTATTGATAATATCACTGTAGGAGAAACCAGGAAGGTTTCCGATGCATGAATCACTAGCATACATTTTCCTGTTTTGCGTTACTTTGCATTATTTGCTAGTCGTTGTTTAATTGGACGCAGAAATTATGGAAACCTGAGTATTCCTGATTTAATTATTCTGCTCCAAGGTTTATACAGTGATAACACTTTTAGTTTGGGCGGTATTATTGCTAGATGGTTAAATATGAACCGTACTAAGGGCCCCATCTTTGGAGGCATCTATGCCACACGCCTAGCCGCACATTTTAACATACCTATTAGGCATGCTGAGAAGGAAGAAAAGATGCTGCCCCGTGTTTATCTAGATCATAAAAGTATGGTGGCACATGATTTTATTGTTAAAAAAAGGGCAGGGGAGCTTAAATATCAATTGTTCTTTAATAAACATCATCCTGAGACTATTACCTTGCCTGCTCCTTCTTTGTTTGATTTGACTGCAGGCACGTACCTTGTTCTGTTGACGGCTATTCACGCCTACCGGAACCCTGCACTAGTCGAGGAGCCAGAACCGGAACCACAATTTGATCCTTCACGGCAGTCTAACTATCAGTGGGATCCGGAGATGATTGCCAGCCAGTGGCAATCAGAGTCTTCCTCCTTGTCACAATACGACCCCAACAACTATTATTATGGATATCCGCCAGGCCAGCCGTGGCCATAGACCAACTTAGGCCAAAAGCCTAAGCTTGGGGGAGTACGTATTTCTCACCGACATTACATTTATGCTCACACACACTCATTGCTAGATGTCGGTGCTCATACTTTTTCACTGTAATACCCATGCTAGTTCATTTTCCTTTTCCTGCTTTCTTCTGGTGTGTTTGTTAAACTTAAGAAAAACCAAAAAAATAGTAGTAGTTTATTTTTCTGCTGTAGTAGTAATAATTAAAAAGAAAACCCAAAAATATTTCCCGTTCTTCTTTTGCTTGTTGGGAGCTTTCCCGTGTAAATAGTTTTATTTCTTTTCTTTTCTTTGAGGGTCAGTAGGAGAAGACCATAATTAAATTGTTGAAGTGGCTCTTATATGCATTATTGTTGATTTAACCAAGAGCCCATATTGCCTTGTCTTCTCCTGTTTATTGAATGCTCACAGATTTACCTTGTATGCCGACATGCTATTGAGATGATTATGATGTGGTATGATAGGGTGGTATCCTCTTTTGAATGATTTAAGTGACTTGACTTGGCACATGTTCACGCATGTAGTTGAAACAAAATCAACATAGCCTTCACGATATTTATGTTCATGGTGGATTATATCCTACTCATGCTTGTATCCAATGTCTATTAATTTGAATGCATGTACATGGCTGTTGTCGCTCTCTAGTTGGTCGCTTCCCAGTCTTTTGCTAGCCTTCACCTGTACTAAGCGGGAATACTACTTGTGCATCCAATCCCTTAAACCCCAAAGTTATTCCAGATGAGTCCACCATAACTTCCTATATGCGGTATCTACCTGCCGTTTCAAGTAAATTTGTATGTGCCAAACTCTAAACCTTCAAATAAACATTCTGTTTTGTATGCTCGAATAGCTCATGTATCAACAAAGGTTGTCCTTATCTTCCGTGTTAGGCGGGTTATTCTCAAGAGGAGTGGACTCCGCTCCTCACTCACGAGAAAATGGCTGGTCACCAGGATGCCCAGTCCCATGCTTTATGCAAACTAAATCAAAATTAATTGCAAACAAAACTCCCCTGGGACCTGATGTATGTTGGAGGCACTCGTTGTTTCGAGCAAGCCATGGATTGATGCTTGTTGGTGGAGCGGGAGTATAAACTTTACCATTCTGTTTGGGAACCACCTATAATGTGTTTAGCATGGAAGATATCGCCATCTCTTAGTTGTTACGTTGACAATGAAAGTATACCGCTCAAAATACAATTTATCTCTATTTCAAAACCGAGCTCTGGCACCTCTACAAATCCCTGCTTCCCTCTGCGAAGGGCCTATCCATTTACTTTTATGTTGAGTCATCACCCTCTTATTAAAAAGCACTAGCTGGAGAGCACATCCGTCATTTGCATTCATCACTGTTAATTTATATTGGGTATGACTATGATTGGATCTCTTTTACCATGAATTACAATGTCTAGTCAGTCCTTGATCTTTAAAGGTGCTCTGCATTTATGTTTTGCGGTCTCAGAAAGGGCTAGCGAGATACCATCTTGTTATATCATATTATGATTGTTTTGAGAAAGTGTTGTCATCCAAGATTTATTATTATGACTTGATAGTTGATTATGCTATTGATATGAGTAATTATGAGACCTGAGATTATTGCAAATGTGGTTAGTTATGATCTATGCTGAAAACTTTGCTGGCTTGACATAGTTACAACAACAAGAGCAAACAGAGTTTGTAAAAGTTTTTCTTTCTTTCAGTTTGTCAACTGAATTGCTTGAGGACAAGCAAGGGTTTAAGCTTGGGAGAGTTTATACGTCTCCATCGTATGTACTTTTCCAAACACTTTTGCCCTTGTTTTGGACTCTAACTTGTATGATTTGAATGGAACTAACCCGGACTGATGCTGTTTTCAGCAGAATTACCATGGTGTTGTTTTATGTGCAGAAAACAAATATTCTTGGAATGACCTGAAACTCCACGGAACATCTTAGAAAAATCAATAAAAAATCATCACCAAAGATGAAGACCGGGGGGCCCACACCCTTCTCATGAAGGTGGGGGGCGTCCCCCCCTAGGGCGCGCCCCCTACCTCATGGGCCCCCTGTTGCATCTATGACTCCAACTCCACCTCCATATATTGAGTTTCGATGAGAAAACAATCAGAGAGAAGAAATCATCGCGTTTTACGATACGGAGCCGCCGCCAAGCCCTAAAACCTCTCGGGAGGGCTGATCTGGAGTTCGTTCGGGGCTCCGGAGAGGGGGATTCGTCGCCGTCGTCATCATCAACCATCCTCCATCACCAATTTCATGATGCTCACGTTGTGCGTGAGTAATTCCATCGTAGGCTTGCTGGACAGTGATGGGTTGGATGAGATTTATCATGTAATCGAGTTAGTTTTGTTAGGGTTTGATCCCTAGTATCCATTATGTTCTAAGATTGATGTTGCTATGACTTTGCTATACTTAATGCTTGTCACCAGGGCTCGAGTGCCATGATTTTAGATCTAAACCTATTATGTTTTCATGAATATATGTGAGTTCTTGATCCTATCTTGCAAGTCTATAGTCACCTACTATGTGTTATGATCCGGCAACCCCGAAGTGACAATAATCGGGACCACTCCCGGTGATGACCATAGTTTGAGGAGTTCATGTATTCACTATGTGTTAATGCTTTGTTCTGGTTCTCTATTAAAAGGAGGCCTTAATATCCCTTAGTTTCCAATAGGACCCCGCTGCCACAGGAGGGTAGGACAAAAGATGTCATGCAAGTTATTTTCCATAAGCACATATGACTATATACGGAATACATGCCTACATTACATTGATGAATTAGAGCTAGTTCTGTGTCACCCTATGTTATGACTGTTACATGATGAACCGCATCCGGCATAATTATCCCTCACTGATCCGGTGCCTACGAGTTTTCCATATACTTGCTTACGCTTATTTACTTTCCCGCTGCTACTGTTACAATCACTACAAAATATCAAAAACATTACTTTTGTTGTCTTTACTTTTGTTGCTGCTACCACCACTATCATATTACTTTGCTACTAAACACTTTGCTGCAGATACTAAGTTTCCAGGTGTGGTTGAATTGACAACTCAGCTGCTAATACTTGAGAATATTCTTTGGCTCCCCTTGTGTCGAATCAATAAATTTGGGTTGAATACTCTACCCTCGAAAGCTGTTGCGGTCCCCTATACTTGTGGGTTATCACGCTTCCATCGAAGAAGAGCACCACACTATCATGAGTGCGGTGGTCGAGAAGGTTTAGTCCGTCAAACACGGACTGACCGAAGCTTGCGCCAGCCTCCTAACAGGCTTTGAGGTAAGCAATCAAAATATAAGAAAATATTACCGCATACATAGTAGCCCCTGATGCTCTGCTCGGTGTTCGCGAAGAAAAGCCGAATAGAGGATCAAATGATGACTCAGGAGTCTAATTAGATTATGTCTATGTGTATGTGCAGGCTTCACTGCTGGCCACTGCCGCACATACTGCGGAGGTCTCTGCGCTGAAGCAGGACCTGAAGCGGTCCGAGGACGAGCTCGGCCTTACCAAGAGGCAGCTTGAAGAGAGCAAAGGTAAGAAATACCCCTGTCTGTATAGTTAAAAAGAAGTTCGGGTGTAAAGTAATAGGATCATCATGGACTTGTCAGGGGCCACGACCGAGGTGGAGACCCTGAGGAAGGCGTTGTCCGAGGCCAAAGACAAAGCGACCAAAGAATGCATTGAACGGGAGAAGCAAGAAGCCCGAGTAGGCGAGGTGTTGCAAGAGCTCGAGGCTCTCGCCAAAAAGCACGAGTCCTTGGAGCTTGACTCTAAGACGCGAGAGTCCGAGCTCGCGCAGGCGCTTGAAAGCATCCGGAGCGCCAAGGCCGAAGCCCACAAGGCCCTCCAAGAGATTGACGCGGTGAAGAAAATAGCAGCGGGTAAGGCATTCATTATGCAAAGCAAGCACGTGAAGGAGACTTTCCTTTTTCTTACCCGAGTTCGGAGCTCTCCAGGAGCGTTTGCAGATCTTCCCCGCAGTGTACTGGATGCCGCGGAGTTTTAGTGGACTGAGGAGGGGAGCTCAACAGGGAAGTTGTTCTGGTCTCAGTATACTGGGACCGAACACCCCGTGCCCTTGAGCGACCAGCTGAAGAAGTTGGTCGAACTTCACAAGGCGGCCGAACAGGCCATGAGGGGCCTTATAGTCCGGATGTGGCCTGGCGAGCCCCTGTCCGGCAGCTACTTCAGTCTGGTGAGGCAGCTTGTAGAATCCTGCCCACGGCTTGAAGTCATCAAGCGGTCCGTTTGCATCGACGGTGCATGGAGGGCTTTTGCCTGGGCGAAGGTGCACTGGGTGAAGCTGGACGCCGTGAAGCTGGTGAAGGAGGGGCCGCCGGAGGGCAAGGAGCATTGTTGCCCCGATAATTACTATGAGAGTGTCCTGAAAGGTTCCCTCTTAGTGGCAGATGAGTGTGCAAAGGATGTAATTTTTGAATGAGCATGCCCATGTGATCATGTAATATGAAACGAGTTGTTTGCGCCATGCGATGCTTTCTTAATTTAAAATATTACCTTCTGTGCGGCCGTTTATAAAATTTGAGAGTTGGCCAGTCGTCGGCTTCTATCCCCATGTAACTAGTACTGGGGTGTTCGGGATAAACCCGAATACTCTTTACCCCAATTTTGGGTCCTTCAAGGGAGGTGTTCAGTGCAACGAACCAGGCATGCTTTATCACTCTCACTTAGCCATAAGCCGAACAAGGCCGACTCCTCGCCCGAAGCGGAAAAAGTCTTTAAGGACTTGAGACCTCTCGAACAGCGACCGGTCTCTCGCCTTATCATGACAGTCAATTTTTGGCTTTCTCTACTGAGGTGCTCATCCGGAAGAACCGGGACACAATCGCAGTAGTTCTCCCACCGCTACCTTAGCCGATATAGCGGAACGTAAGGTACCAAAGCATGGGAGCCGGGCGACCCAACATTTGACCAAAGACATGATTCGGAGCTGATGCATATAATGCTATAAGTTCGGGTGCCGCACTGTTGAAAGTGTTCGGACTTCTTGTGCCATATTATGGGGTAAACAAGGACCCCTGGCGAACTGACCATACCCGCACATGCGGGTGCGGATTGTCGTAAATGGACATACAAGAGAAAGAGAAAAACTTTAATAATGCAATGACAGATTAATGATATGCATTGTTATTTGAATAATATGTCGAAGCGTACTAGTACAAGTAGTCAATAAGCGTAAAGTAGGACAATTCGAAATGTCCTATCCCACGGCAAGCTACGCATAAATAGTGAAAAGCGGGTATATCAAGTATTACTAGAGACCACCTAGCGGTTCCCTTGTTCATCTTAGCTTCTTGCCGCCTTGGTTGTTGCTTCCGGAATGTGTCCGACAATCGTACTGCCGGAAAGGGCTTCCAGAGAGTTAGGCCCTGAAAGAGAAAAGGAATGTCAAAGGTATACAGCCCCTAGTGTGGTTAAGCCACAGTGCGGGGCGTGTCCTGATCGTGCCCCCGCCTATGTCCATGGTATTTTCAATGTGTAGTTATGTACGCGCAGCACGGATTTCGTCATTTCACTGGGACTGGGACGGGGTCCGAATTGCTAGGCGAGCTCTGATCGTGCCAGGCGATCATGTTGTAGCTTGTTCTGGACTCGCTTGAAGGTGTCCGGGGGCCGTGACGCCGAAAGAAAGGTCTACCTGAACAGGCTGCTTTGTGCTTCTGCTGCCAGGGCCGCAGTGTGCTCTTACGTATGGAGCGAGCGTTTTGTATTTCCATTTACTGTTATGACCCCGCGAGGTCCTGGCATCTTGAGCTTGAGGTATGCGTAATGCGGCGCTGCATTGAATTTTGCAAATGATGTCTGTCCGAGCAGTGCATGATAGCCACTGCGAAACGGGATGATGTCGAAGATTAACTCTTTGCTTCGGAAGTTATTCGGTGATCCGAAGACCACTTCCAGTGTGATTGAGCCTGTGCAATGGGCCTCTACACCTGGGATGACGCCTTTAAAGGTGGTTTTGCTGGGTTTGATCCTCGAGGGATCGATACCCATTTTTCGCACTGTATCCTGATAAAGCAGGTTCAGGCCGCTGCCGCCGTCCATAAGGACTCGAGTGAGGTGAAATCCGTCAATGATGGGGTCTAGGACCAGTGCGGCAGATCCATCATAACGGATGCTAGTGGGGTGGTCCCTGCGATCGAAGGTGACCGGACAAGCAGACCATGGGTTGAACTTCGGGGCGACAGGCTCCATCGCATAGACGTCCCTTAGTGCGCACTTCCGCTCCCTCTTGGGAATGTGGGTTGCGTATATCATGTTCACCGTCTTCACTTGTGGGGGAAACCCCTTCTGTTCTCCTGTGTTCGGCAGCCGGGGCTCCTCCTCGTCATTGCTATGCAGCCCCTTGTCCTTGTTCTCGGCATTTAACTTGTCGGCCTGCTTGAACATCCATCATTCTCTGTTGGGGTGATTGGCTGGCTTGTCGGGGGTGTCGTGGATTTGACACGAGCGATCCAGTATGTGATCCAGACTGGATGGAGCCAGAGTATTTCTTTTAAATGGCTTTTTCCGCTGACCGGATCTAGAGCCTCTGAATCCGGCATTCACTGCCGTATCTTCGGTGTTATCGCCGTTATTGCGGCGCTTTGGTCTATTACGACGCTGCACACCGTTAACATCTTTGGTATCCGAGGTATCCGTATTCCTCGATGTGTTGTTGTTGCGAGCCAGCCAGCTGTCCTCGCCCACGCAAAAGCGGGTCATGAGTGTCGTGAGGGCTGCCATAGATTTCGGCTTCTCCTGGCCGAGATGGCGGGCGAGCCAGTTGTCGCGGATGTTATGCTTGAATGCCGCTAGGGCCTATGCATCCGGATAGTCTACAATTTGATTTTTCTTAGTCAAGAACCGTGTCCAGAATTGTCTGGCCGATTCCCCTGGCTGCTGGGTTATGTGGCTCAACTCATCAACATCCGGTGGCCGCACATAAGTGCCCTGGAAGTTGTCAAGAAATGCGTCTTCCAGATCCTCCCAACTGCCGACGGAATCTGCTGGCAAGCTATTCAGCCAATGTCGAGCTGGTCCTTTGAGTTTTAGTGGGAGGTAGTTGATGGCATGTAGATCATCACCGCGAGCCATGTGGATGTGAAGGAGGAAATCCTCAATCCATACAGCGGGATCTGTTGTGCCATCATATGATTCGATATTTACGGGTTTGAAACCCTCCGGGAATTCATGATTCATAACTTCATCAGTGAAGCATAGGGGGTGTGCGGCACCTCTGTGCCGGGCTATATCCCGATGTAGTTCGTATGAGTCTTGTCTGCTGTATTCGGCCTGGCCGGATTTACTCTTGGTGTATCCGACGCGACGATCATCGTCCCGTGTGGGGGCACGTGCATGTGTCCTGTATATTGACCTTGCAATTTTTGCCTTACTGTCCAATATGTCTCGCAGGTCCTCTGTGTTGCCCCGGGCCTTAGTATTTTTGACTGAGTGGCGACGGGGTGTGGGCTGAACTTTAGGCTGAAATGCCTCTCTGGCTCGGCCACGTAGTGGCCGTTCAGCCGCATCGTACACTGGTGAACGAGGTTTCAATGCTTCCTCCTCGAGTTGAGGTAGCAACCAACGTTTTGGGTAACTCTTGGACAGGCGCTCGAGTTCATGCTCCTCGGCCGCAAGGACTTCGGTCCGCCTGTCTGCTAGCAAGTCTTGATCAGCTTGAAGTTGTTGTTGTTTTTTCTTCAGGCTATTTTCCGTGGCCATAAGCCGACGCTTGAAGCGCTCTTACTCGACGGGGTCCTCAGGCACGATGAACTCGTCATCGCCGAGGCTCGCCTCGTCTTTGGAGAGAGGCATGTAATTGTCCTCCTCCGGTTCTCCATCTACTGCCTGCTCTGGAGGGCTAGCTTGTTCATCCTCTAGCTCTACATCGTGCTGGAGGGGATTGTTGTTGTCTTCGGCGCTATCCGGAGTGTTATTATCTCCTGTGCCAGTATCATTGCTCTGGCTGTGGCGGGACTTAGAGCGGTGCTGCTGACGCTGGTGCTTGGGTTGCTTCTTGGAGGGGTCATCCTCCACTATCTCGTCGCCATTGCCTTCTTTGGGGGTGTCCACCATGTATATATATCATATGATGAGGTGGTGGTCCAGCGCCCTGAGGACGGTGGTTCCTATTCGTTTCCGGCTTCGTCGTCCATACCGTCGAAGTCTTCAGAGTCGATGTCGAGCATGTCGATTAAGCCGTCGATAGTGGTACTAAGTGGGTGGTGGGTGGGCAGCGAATTTCTTCGTCGTCCACATCCCATTCTAGCCGGACATTGTTCGGCCAAGGTTCTCCTGACAGGGAGAGAGACCTTAATGAATTTAGCACATCTCTGAAAGGTGAGTGCTGAAAGATATCCGCGAAGGTGAACTCCATGATCGGCGCCCAGTCGGATTCGATGGGCACAGATGTGAGCAGCTCGGAGTCCATGGTCGGAGATGAATTCAGTGGTTCGGTGACACGGCTCTCGTAAGGGGTGAAGTAAGTATTTGGCTCTATCGCCACTGAGAGTGTGGCCTCCATGGAGGTGTCTATCCCTCCGCTCTCGGATGGCGCGATTTGCTCCGGATTAATGGCCGGAGTAGCTGCGGATGCGATCTCCCGAACACTGTCCGACGGTGGCGTTATGTCTTGCTCGTCGCGACTGTGCGGCGCGTCCGGCATGGGCTCGAATCTGTAGAAGATCATGTCTCCGCAGATGTCGGCCGTGTAGTTCAAGTTTCCAAATCTGGCCTGATGGACAGGGGCGTAGCTTTCGATCTGCTCCAGTTGGCCAAGCGAATTGGCCCGCACTGCGAAGCCGCCGAATATGAAGATATGTCCAGGGAGGAAAGCCTCACCCTAGACCGCATCGCTAGCGATGATCGAAGGAGCCATCAAGCCTTATGGTGACGACATAGTGGAACTCTCAATGAAAGCACCAATGTCGGTGTCAAAACCGGCGGATCTCGGGTAGGGGGTCCCGAACTATGTGTCTAAGGCGGATGGTAACAGGAGGCAGGGGACAGGATGTTTACCCAGGTTCGGGCCCTCTTGATGGAGGTAATACCCTACGTCATGCTTGATTGTTCTTGATGATATGAGTAGTACAAGAGTTGATCTACCACGAGATCAAAGAGGCTAAACCCTAGAAGCTAGCCTATGGTATGATTGTATGTTGTCCTACGGACTAAAACCCTCTGGTTTATATAGACACCGGAGGGGGCTAGGGTTACACAAGGTCGGTTACAAAGGAGGAGATATACATATCCGTATTGCCTAGCTTGCCTTCCACGCCAAGGACACTACAGGAATCAGCTACTTTGCCGTCCGCCACGGCGGACGGCAAAGGCATGAATGGCGGACGGCAAAGGTGTTTGCCGTCCGCCACGGACGGCAAAAGTAGATGACAAAGAAAGGGCCGGTAAAGAGCTACTTTGCCGTCTGCTTTCTGAAGCGAACGGCAAAGCGGCCTTTGCCATCAGCGGCTGACGGCAAAGGGCATGGCTCTTTGCCATTTGCTGGCAGACGGCAAAGGGCATGGCTCTTTGCCATCTGCTGGCAGACGACAAAGACTGCAGCCTCTTTGCCATCTGCTGGCAGATGGCAAAGAGACCAAATCGGCATTAATTCTGTTTCTTCTTATATCCATTCATTTTCATAGAAAATCAAACACACACACACACACATACATATATATATGACCAATATAGGATATCCAACACATGTTACCAATAGTAGCAAGTTTCATCCATACATATACATAGTTTCATCAATATTACACAGTTTCATCCATAGGTAGCAAGTTTCACAAAGTAAAAAACAAAAACAAAAGACAAGCACTCCATATCTGAAAATACAAGAAATGACCTAAAACTAAATATCTATTTTCCTAGGAAGCACACACTTGGCCACCATAGCAGCTTGCCGGACCGTTGTATCTGTGGAGCACAAAACAACAGTCAGCCTGATTAGAAATTTTAAGGAGAGCAGTGCTAGTTTAAGAGTTATGAACAGATATAAATGGTGCATAAATTTCTATTATTCAACAAACATAAGTTATTTCCAAGTGAAACACGGGGCAATGTTATCCACTTCAAAACAGAACAGAACACATAGGTACACACATTGTCAAGTTTTTTCCACAAATGAGTTACTGATTGAGTTCAAGAAATGACCAAGGGCCTAATTGGTTCACAGGACCTAAAAACTCATAAATAGGGAAATCACTGGGTTGCAATGTCATGCCATCTCTTGATACTATATGTTCGACATGATGTTTGAGTGCATCATGGAAAACCATAGGAGTTTTTCAAGGCCGCTTTTTACAATCATATGGAATAATTTGAAGAGGAGAGGCCCCAAAAGGGGAAATCATGTTGTGTGGGAAAAGAGAATACCATTCACCGTAATGAAAAATATAGCATGCCAGAATCACTATTCTAGAGCACATATCCGTACCAAAACAATTATAGTGTTTCCAACTCTTCTAAGCATGTTAGAACACTATGAGGACAATCAAATTGAGTTATCTAAGCAATTTGACAATCAAATGGAGTTAACACGGGCCCCAAGGTTAGGGATTTAGTGACGGCAACAGTCTGCCAGCCGGCTTCCTCAATAGAAGGGACAGACCCAGTGCTAGAAGCCGAACAAGAACGTTGATACACAAGATAAGCACAAGCCCTTGAGAGCAGTCTGCTTGGCAGAACAATTAATTAACCTCTAGAAGCAGAAGAAGCACATTGATAGACAAGTTATTATGAAGAACCAACCTTGAGAGCGGTCTGCTTGCGCAAGATATCATTGGACTTGAACACGACTGCGGCAATCCAGATCATGACGAAGAAACCTACACAATATAAACTCAATTGGAATGAGGAACTCGCCATCATCTTCTGACCAAGAGGCATCAAGTACCTAGACAAAAAAGTAAGAGCACAATAAGATACAATGTATGCTGGTGGACATGTTTAACAGCAAGAAAACTACCCTATGAATAGCATAGTTAAATGTGATTCCTCCTAGTAGTATGTGTTCTATTATTCATAGTGATGAGAGCCCGAGACTATGCCAATAATGTCCAGAAAGAAAAGGCCTCCAAAATGTAGCATTATTTCAGTAGCAAGATTTTCTTTTTGGAAATAGGTTTATCCGAGGAGCGTTGACCTACGTCACATACTGTAATACATGCACTTCATTTGTTTTTAAGAAACTTGAGATTACTGCTGGTGCTAAAACAAAGCCCACCAAAATCCTCTTTTAGCTAAAATACCAATTCACGTACTAGCTAGCATCACTAGTTAAGCAAATAGATTTATCACTTGTAGCAGCGCTGACCAAATTGCCACGGCATCAGAACCCCAGCCATATGAGTACCCTGTCTTAAATCTAGACTATACCAATTGTGCAACTGACATTGAGATTTCAGAGGGCGGGCGCAGCAGAACAGCAAGTGCTATACCTTCACATTGGGGTCCGTGAGGTTGGTGTGCAGCCACTCGGCGGACACAACAAGCTCGGTCCGCGGCACGCGTGGACGACGCCCGACGCAGCGTTGGTGGCGGCGGCCTTCGAGACGGCCGACGACATGGCATTGAAGCACACGGTGATCCCGAACCGCATCATCGACAGCGACAACGACGCCCTGCACCCGACCTCTGCCGTGCGCGCCCATCCGACCCTGCCCTACAAGTTTCCAAGAAAATTATGACAGCCTCAACAAGTACTGAACGAAAAGAAGATCTGACAACTACTCCCTCTGTCTCATAATATACAGAAACATCAGAAACTTGTGTACCTTCCAAATGGACCAAACACTTTGTTGATCGCTTGGAGAAAATATATGCTTTGAGGAAGAAGAATTGTTGTCGCGCTACCTACGTAAGAAGGTTGCCACATAAGTAATCAGGTTGATCATGAGCTTAACACTAAGCAGTTACAGAAAATAGTAGAGATGAAGCAAGCAACAATATTTACTTCCGGGATATTATCAGCGGATCCATGAGATGGTCAGGCTTTGAACCCTCTGCTGCCCACAAGTATCAGTATCAAAATGACCTTGCCCAGGTAGTGTACCACCACATATTAGCATGAGCTCGTCCAAATACAAGACACGGTGGGGACTGAAGAACAACGAGACTGCAAACAGAATTAGCATTGTAGGAACCGCGGAGCACAGGCAACACAATCGACAGTACTGAGCCACAGACAGAGCAAGCGAGCAGGCACGGAAAAAACAGGGCGGAGGAGCGGGACTCACGCGCGCTCGAGCTCGTCAGGATCAGGATCTTCGGCTGCGGCCGCGGCGAGCCAGAGCAGCGCCACCGCGCAGATCCCCGGGGCCCACCAGGGCCCCATCCCCGCCTCCCGGCCGGCCTCAGATCACCCATGGCGGGCAGGGCGCAGAGGAGCTCGGTGCTCGGCTCCCATGGCGGCGGCGGATCTCGAGGTCGGGGCGACCGGCGACGAGGCTTCCGCGGTGGGGCGGCGAGCTTGTGGGGAGGTGGCGGCGCGCGACGCGGCACAGGCGGCAGCGCGAGGCGGCGGGGCTCCTGGGGTCCGTTGAGGTGGTAGCACGCACCGGTGGGCGGAGGCGAGGTGGCGCAGCGGCGCGGGGTCGGGAGGCTCTCGGCTGTGGGGCGGGCGTCGTCGAATCCCGCCGGAGCTCACCGGAATCGGCCGGCGTAGCTTCTCGCGGGAGGGAGAGGGAGAGACGAGCGGGAGAGAGAGAGGGGTGGGGCAGAGAGAGAGGGGCGGAGAGAGAGGGGATAGATATAGAGGAGGTGGGGCAACGTTTTTTTTTACTCGCAAAAAAAAGATAGCCCCCTCTTTGCCGTCCGCCAATAGATGGCAAAGAGTGGGGTTGGACCGTTGCAGTATATTGGCATTCGGTGGCACCTCTTTGCCGTCTGCTGACAGATGGCAAAGATTCTTTGCCATCTACCAGCGGACGGCAAAGAAATGACAGATGGCAAAGACCTTCTTTGCCGTCTGCCAGTTCTTTGCCGTCTGTTGTTTGGTAGCTGATGGCAAAGACCTTCTTTGTCGTCCGCAAGCAGACGGCAAAGAACTGGCAGACGGCAAAATCCCTGATTCCAGTAGTGGGAAAGTCCCATCCGGACATGGGACGAAGTCTTCAATCTTGTATCTTCATAGTCCAACAATCCGGCCAAAGGATATAGTCCGGCTGTCCGGAGACCCCCTAATCCAGGACTCCCTCACCAACAAACACACTGCAAAAGAATTACATCATATGGATCTCCAAGAGACCATTGTATTGAGAATCTAGAGAGAGAGAGATGAAGCCATCTAGCTACTAACTACGGACCTAAAGGCCTACAAAGAACTACTCACGCATCATCAGAGAGGCACCAATGGAGGTGGTGAACCCCATCCGAGATGGTGTCTAGATTGGATCTGGCGGTTCTGGACTCTGCGGTGGCTGGATCAATATTTTGTTGACTCCCCGATGGTTTTGGGAATATTGGGGTATTTATAGAGCAAAGAGGCGGTCCGGGGGGCACTCGAGGTGGGCACAACCCACCAGGGTGCGCCAGGGCCTCCTGGCGTGCCCTGGTGGGTTGTGCCTCCCTCGGGGCACCTCCCTAGGCACAGCCAGGGCCCGTTATGTTCCTTCTGGCCCATAAAAATTCTTCATAAAGTTTCGTGGCATTTGGACTCCGTTTGATATTGTTTTTCTGTGATGTAAAAAACATGTAAAAAACAACAATTGGCACTTTGCACTATGTCAATAGGTTAGTACCAAAAAATGATATAAAATGACTATAAAACATCCAAGATTGATAATATAACAGCGTGGAACAATAAAAAATTATAGACACATTGGAGACGCATCACCTGCCTAACAAAACGGCCAACCCACACGGCGGCTCGCAACTCGTAGTGTACTACGAGCCACCCGCCACCCCCAGACGCACACCACACACACACACCGCGAATCCAGCACAACTACGATGCATGTTAAATTAATTATCCCACGGTGAACATGTGTTACCAAAGGAGGGTTGTTTTAATTTCGAAAAAATCACAGAGATCATTAAGATGTTTTAGTACATTAATTGATTGATTTTCTACGGGTATAATGTGCAAATATCAAATTTGATCTACATGCACACGTGACAGTGCACCTAAATGGATTGCAAAAACACATGTTTCACTGGGTGCATGTTTACTCCTCGTGCAACAAATTTCAAACATTGAGAATCTTGATTTTTAAATTCTAGTACATCCAAAACTTATTTGAAGTTCATGAAACTTATCGTGTTGTCATATGAACACCAATACAAAGTGGCATTGTACTTTTTTGTCAAATTTGAGACCAGTTTTGATGTAATCTTTATCTAGCTGCAAATGGGAGATTATTAATAATTGGGAACCAATACCCCAAACGGATTATTTATTCGAGCCGTGAGCGTTAGACCAACAATGGATACGTGCCATGCTTCGGTTAAGCAATAAAGCAGTAGCATTAATCATCCAAATAGAAAAACAATATACGTGCCGCTGCGTGACCCGTGTGCCGTGCGAGCATGTGTGAGTTGACAAGACGCAAGCGAGCAATCCGCCGCGCAGGCAGACGGGGAGGCGTGCGTGTAGGTGTGTGAATTGATGGAGGCGTGCTCGGTGCGCAGTGTCATCGGGAGGCATGCGAGTAGCTGTGTTAAACTTTTGTAGGCATGCCAGCAGTCCGGTCCGCAGGCTCACCAGGGAGGTGAGCCATCGGTTTGACCGCCGCCCGCCTCTCTCCCACAACTCCCACTACTCCATATTAATGATGCGCCCGAGCGGCCGCACCCCCCATCCTCGCCACCCACACACAATCCTATCTCTCCACTTGCATCCTCGACGCCGCTATCAGTCCTCAAAGCCGTCAGTGTATGAGGATGCCGCCGAAGCGCCCCATCGGAGGGAGTAGTGATGTTGCGGCTGCTAAAGCACCAGAGCACGTCGTGGGGATGGAGACAGAGGTTGCCGTCACCGCCTGTGAGTTATCGCTGCACCCTGACATCGTCGAGCTTCCACAGACAAAGGTGGAGTTCCACACCGACTCTGGTGACGACCCCGGCGATGACTCCGACGACCACTCTGGCGACGACTCCGACGACCACTCTGGTGAAGACTCCGACTCCGACGGACAACTGGTTAGTCATCTAGACCCATTTATGTGTCAAATAGATCATATGATTTCTCTGGTTACTCTTGCCTCCCTTTTTTTGGAATAGAAATCATATGGTTATGTTCTCCCAATCCATGAAATCTGAGTAAGTTTTGTTAGATCCGTGTATTGTATTGATTGTTTGAATGGTACAAGTGATAAGTAATTAGTTGTTTCATCTATGCAAATGATTTCTGCTAGTAATCCGACTAGGTTTGTGTTCGTGCTAATAATTCCTAGCCAGAACTTGACAATTGTTTTTGAATGACCTACATATGTTTGTGCCATTATTTTCTTCAAGATTGGTCTGTACATAGATGACCGTGCTTAAAAATTGAACCATAATCTCTGGATATGTATAAATAAATAGCCATAAATTCCTAATCCTACTTCACGGCATGTAATCATTGATTTGATGCCAAATTTGTTTTACTATTTGTATATGTGTTGTCTGACAATGTGGACAGCGAGGATGAATATGTCCAGAGGAGGTACAAGAGGCAAATCCTGAGGGAGCTTCATGCGGGAATGCATAATAGGTGTATTAGGACCTGGAACGATGGCTATCGATGCCCATTTTGCAACCACAATTTTCATGGCGCGTATCTAAGTGTTCTGGCGCATGCAAGAGGACGGGTCGTTGGCTCCTTCAAGCAAAAGTATTCTCGTAGGATGGCGCACGGCGCGTACGCCGAGTACCTGGAGAAGCTTCAGGATTGTTTCGGCATGTGAGATGAGATGTGGGATGGATCGAACTATGTACACTTGAGTATGCTTAATGACAGTTGAACTATGTACTTATGGTTGAACTATGCTTATGTACGTGTACGCTTATTATATATGTCTGAGTATGTTTAATCTATGTTTACTTATGTCTAACCGTGGGATATGGATGCAACCAGTTCGGTTGATGGAATCAACCTTCGTCTTGGTTTATTGGTCCCCTTTGTAATTTGTGTTAAATTTTTACCAAAGGTTTAACTGAAAAATGTTAGTGCAGGTCAGCAAAAATTATATCGTTGGATGAGTATTTAAGCATAGTATTCAATGATATAATTTTTGGTGACATGCATAAGCATTTCTTAGTTAAATATTTGGTCAAAATTACAAAGGGGACCAATAAACCAGGACGGAGGTAGTACGTCAATCACACATAGTTCGTAAAATTGGAACTGTGTGCAATGACTTTCATTTTGCATGTTGCATCAATCACACACAGTTCGCTCTAGCAAACCGTCGCCTCCAAAATTCTTTGTGGGACAGAAAGCCTTCACCACCCAATTCAAAAAAGAAAAAAAAAACCTCACCATCCCCACGTCACAAAAACCCTCACCCCGCCTGCCACCGCCTCTGGCCCCCATACACATCTGCACAAGCTCCTCCGCCTCTATGCCATGGCACCGCTTATCGTGGCGGTAAACACTTAGCTCGACACCTGCCGCCGCCGTCAGGTTGCCGGCAAAGCCCACCGCATTTCGCCACTTTCGCTTGCCGCCCCCTATCGCCATTGACTTTCTCGACGCTGCTCGTGGTCGACCCAGCTCTGCTCGGTTGGGGAATCTGCCGTACTGAGGGTTCTTTCTCATGGACGACAAGGTAACCAATTTAATAAGATATTATCTCATCTCTTATCCCAGTTCATCTGCCTCCTTTAATCACCCGGCGGAAATCGTCGTGAATTCATTCTTATTCGAGCTGTTTTGAGGGTTTTCTCTCATTCATAGAATGTACAGTGCACCAACACATCAGGACTTTGCGACCTCCACCAGAGATTCCATCTCACCGTACCAGATAACTTGAGGACGCGCGCGGTATGTTCAATCTCACTCTAAATTGGTTGGCATGACCTGCTTTGCTGAACGTGTTCTAAATATTGCTACATTTGGATAAAAGGTGCCACATGCACCATATACGTCAAAGGGGATTTTCCCCTCTTCTTTCTATATTAGGAAAATTAATGATGTATTGTTCTTTCGATTACTCTCATATTTCCATGACATCATGTTTACCCTATCTGTTTAATTATAGATTTTTGTCCTTTGATTTCAACTGATGTATAGTTCTTTCAATTTGGGTCCATATTTGCATGTTACCATATTTTCTTTAACAATCCTACCATTTCCTGCAGCGCATCCCTTGCTATGCAACAGATTATGTAGTGCACAATCTTTCCCTTTACATAGATCAAGACTGCACAGATGTCATACTGCACACAAACCATGGATTTACAATCGTTGCTACTATAAGACTTGATGAACGTGGTGACTCCTATTTTGGCACTGGCTTTTGGAAAGAAATTTATAAGTTTTATGTACTGAAAGCTGGCAGTAAAATTGCACTGCACATAAAAGGGTCTGGTCATGAGATATATGCTAACTTCCCTCACAAAATCATCCGTCCATACTTTGTTTGAAGTAAATTTTCTTTTCAACTATCTGCATGTTGACTTACCCAGCAATGTCAAATGAATTGTGTAGTATTTAAGAAACCAACTGTTATTCCCTTTTCTTACTATATTCCTACCCAATAACTTCTAGTTACCAATACACTTTTCTATTGCCCTGTTTTAACTAAATATTCCCTGTACTCCCATTTCTATCAGAAAGCGCAACTGACAAGGAGACTCCGGAGGTGGAGAACGGGGCTGCCAACAAGCGGAGGCGGGGCGAGCTAGAACCGCAAGCGACTCTAGCAGGCCTAGACTTCATCAGCAACCTCCCCGATGATATGTTGACAATCATCATATCCCTCCTCCCAATCAAATATGGGGCGCGGACAACCGTCCTTTCCCGGCGATGGCGCCCCCTATGGAAGTCCAGTCCTCTCGACCTCATCGACACCCACGAGCTCTGCCATGGCTATTGCAAAAGTTTGGATGCGTTCTCCAAGATCCTCGGCAGTCACCTTGGCCTAACCAGAGGCCTTAGAATGGGCAAGTTCCGTTCTAACGGCAAGGACCGAGCCAAGCTTGACGACTGGTTCCGATCCCCCACCCTAGATCAGCTCGAGGAGCTCACTTTTGATGATGGGCATATGCAGTCGCTGCCAACGTCCACACTCCGCCTCGCGCCCACGCTGCGTGTTGCCAAGTTCAGGAATTGCCATCCCCCCTTAATGACGCGCCCGCTCTTATTCTACCACGACTGAAGCACCTCGAGCTCGTCGCCGTCTGCCTCTCAAACGGTGACATGGAGCGCCTGCTCCGTGGCTGTACTACACTCGAGTACCTTCGTCTTTAGGCGATCAATGGGCTGAGTACCTTCCACATCACCTCCATGACTCTTTGGACTATTTACATGTATTGCTGGTGCGGCAGGAAGACATCACAAGATGTGTATCACGGTACGGTCACTGAGGACACACCTGCACTTGAGAGATTACTCGTAGTTGATCAGGAAGGTCCAACAAGAATCAATGGCATTTCTGCACCAAAATTGATAGTGATGGGCTACTCGTCTGACAAATACTCCGAACTTGTTATTGGATCCACACCCGTCCAGGTACAACAACCGCCTTCTACCTCTCCTTCTACAAATTAAAATTATTTCTAATTTTGAAGATGTTTGTTCGTTTGTCATTCAGAAAATGATTCCGACAAGCTTGACCCCGAAACTGCGCACAGTGAAGGTCTTGGCACTAGAATCTATCGGCCTCAACCTGGAGCAAGTTGTCAGTTTCCTGAGATGCTTTCCGTGCCTGGAGAAGCTATATATCGAGGTGATGTTCCTTTCCTGTTAAATGTTAACCATAAGGGAGTTCAATTTGTGACACCTTTTTCAAGTTAACAATGACAATGTACTACGATTTCTGAAGGATTCTTTTGGAGGATTTCAGTACATACATGTTCCACCCCCCCCCCATATGGTTACAATCAATAAGCATCTCTCCTTTGGATTCATCTGTACTAGTTGTCTTAGGGAACTTTTCATCCGCTCCAACCTCTTGTGAAGAAGGATACATTTTATAGAATGTAATCAAATTCCCATGTTAATCATGTCAGATCGAACATGGCATGTTAGTGCATTTTACAAATCCTGCAAACCAAATAGGCCTGTAGTAATGTTCAAAACTGCATGTAGGCACTAACACATTTTCTTCTTTTGCAGATAAGATTAGGCCCAGTGGTGGACAATGTGATACAATATAACAATCACGTCGAATGCCTAGATCTGCATCTCTCAGAAATTACTTTGAACTCCTACCGAGGGACCTTACCGAAGATTATATTCGCCAAGTTCTTTGTTCTCAGAGCAAGGTTGCTGAAGGAAATGAGGTTTTCCCTACATTTATTTCGCAAAAATGAATGGTTTGTTGATCAGCGCCGACGCCTGCGGCAGAATGGAATAAGCTCCAAAAATGCTGAATTTCATTTTGGAACTTCAGATGGCAGAGTAATCGGAAGTCATCGTGTCAACCCCATACATGACTTCTCAGTGGTTGACCCCTTTGCAAAAATTGTGAGGTTTCGAAACTAGACTTAGAAGTAGTAATATTAGTTTAAACCTCTCTAATATCCATGTTCAGCGGATCAGCGCGAGCATTTGCGGCTCATGAGCTGAATTTCATTTCTAATATCAGTTTGAACCTTGTAATCTTCAAATTTGAGCCATATAACTCTGGAATTTGAACCTTGTAATATTTTGAGCTTTTGTGGTACAATCGTTGAAATGGCATCGTATGAGACTCGTATATTGGTAGCACTATTTTGACCTTAATATGCAATGGTCTTAGATTTTATTAACCATTCTTGAATCTGTTTACCTTGTCGATCTCACAGCACACGATTTGTATAGCTAACTCGATTGCGATCTTCGACATTATTGCACACAATTGGTTTCTTCCACCGTGTGCCCTGTAGAGCACAGAATTAATTATTGCACCTGAGTGTCCATCATCACCCTTTTGTGTAATTTTGACCTTATCACCCACGGGTAAACTTATGACCAAAGTCATTCCACACACTCCATTTTTACAAAGCCTTTTGCCAATAAATGCCCACGATTTCTCCCTCTTCTAGCCGACGCGTGGCCAAACTAGCTGGGCGGGAACCTTGCGCGGTAGCACGAGAACAGGCTCACCGACGATACATTTGGCGCCTCTTCGAGCCCACGCGTGCGGTGCGGTGTTGTCAAGCGTGCACTGGAATCCTCCGCTATGAACGCCATGACAAGACGTGACGATTACAGGTCAGCCGGCCCCCATTTATTACAACGGCCAACCTTTCGATCACGCCCCACCATTGCAAGAAGCACACCCACCACGAGAAATTCTTAGAGGGTATCATGCGCGGCTCCAATGGCACTCTGAGCGGCTGCTGACGACAAGCAGCAGTTCACCATGCGTGTCATGGTGGACACCCACATAAGGTTCATGGACCTCTCAGTGGTGTACACCAACGACCCGGTCTGAGCACTCCATCCACATCATGGAGCTGTTGCTTGTCGAGGATAAGTACAAGGTGGTCGCGTTCGACCTCGAGTACACCCGCGCTCGTGCCGGGTCATGTCCCAAGGTCGTCGTCGCCTAGATGTGCATGCACCACCACGTCCTCGTTTACCACTACTGCCTGGCCACAAGGCCTTGTGAGCGTTTCGCTAGGTTTGTTAACAGCCCCCACTACATGTTCGCTATGGTGGACATCACCAATGATGTAAAGGCACTCAAGAATTTTGGCATCGCCTGCTAGAATCTTGTCGACATCCAGGGCCAATACAAGATCTGGGGAAGCAAGGAGCATGAGAAGAACTCACTGGTTCACCTCGCCAAGGCCATCATCGACCCCTACTACAGAGACATGAAGGATTCGTGCAACAAGGACAAGTGTGCCTGGCACTCGGCCTGGATGGAGAAACTCGACAAAGATCACATCGTGTACGCGGCCAAGGAGGCGTACACGAGCTACGACATGTACAGGCGGATTGTTGACATGAGGAAGTGCCTCCTTCCCCAAAACGGCCAGGGATCCAGCCGAAAGCAGAGCAATGTCAACCATCATCACAACAATAAGTAGATGATTAGATCCTTGTTTCTCCTACTTTAGTATGCATGTAATTGCTTACTTTTGGTGTGTGGAAATGTTATGTGTGTAGTCACTTGTGTAATTGTATGACTAATTTGGTTATGCAATGCTGTATTTTTAAGTATATATGTTGATGCTCTGTAGGCAGAGCGTAGATGTTGTGCGGACAAAGAAAATCACATCGCACACGGACTAAACAATGGAACCCGTCGGTGATGTTTTCATCAATCACTCACAATTGTATACAAGCAATAGTTTGCTCACAACACACATGGCTTGTTAGCAGTAATCGTCTGTATTGTTATCGGTCTTCGCACACGTTTCCGATTACAAACCTGTTTGCCGCGTATCACAGATATCTTATTAAGTTGAACTGTTTCTGTTCTCATGTCTCAACGCAAACAGTTCATCCGAGTGAACCGCATGCCGTATATCGCACACACCTTTGATTTGGCTGACTGTTTCTTTTGTGTTGCCTAATCACAAACAGTTCATCCGAGTGAACCGTATGCTATATATCGCACACACCTTCATCTGGTTGCCCGTTTCTTTTGTTCCTCCTCATCGCAAACAGTTAATTGAGTTGAACCGTATGCCCTGCATCGCACATGCAACTAAAATCTGAACCGTGTTTGATGCATCCTCCATCACAAACGTTGTACACCTTTTTTGACGATTTTTTTACACAACTGTTTGCGATTATGGCATCGCACATAGTTTCATCGAAGGGTCTCTGATCGTAGTGTCGCGTTAGCAGCATCCTGTAGTAGTGGTGGCCCACCATGGGGAGGGAGTCCTACTAGGACTCCACTCCTAGTAGGATTCACCCCTTTCCTTCCAACGGAGAGGGGAAAAGGGGAAATGGGGGAGAAGGAGAAGGAAAGGGCGGGCCGCGCCCCCTCCCCTTGTCCAATTTGGATTGGGCAGGGGGCGTCACCTCCCGTGGCCTGCCTCCTCTCCTCCACTATGGCCCATGAGGCCCATTAACTTTCTGGGGGGTTCCAGTAACCTCCCGGGACTCCAAAAAATCCCCGAACCTCTTCGGAACCATTCTGGTGTCTGTATATAACCTTCCAATATATCAATCTTTACCTCTCGACCATTTCGAGACTCCTCGTCATGTCCATGATCTCATCCGGGACTCCGAACAAACTTCGGTCACCAAAACACATAACTCATAATACAAATCGTCATCGAACGTTTAAGCATGCGGACCCTACGGGTTCGAGAACTATGTATAGATAACCGAGACACATCTTCCATCAATAACCAATAGCAGAACCTGGATGCTCATATTCGTTCCTACATATTCTATGAAGATCTTTATTGGTCAAACCACATAACAACACACGTCATTCCCTTTGTCATTGGTATGTTACTTGCCCGAGATTCGATCGTCGGTATCATGTAACATCCCAAATTTTCAATTTGGAATGTTATACATTAGATCATCTATGCATATCATATTTTATTTTGCATTTTGGTTGATCCTAGAAATCCTAAGCAACTCAAGGACCCACGGAGAGAGTTGGGGGTTTCGTTATTTTCATATTTGAGTTTTCTCAAATTTTGAGAATAGGATCATTTGATTTTATTTATTTTACCATCAATTATTTCTATTACAAAAATATGAGAGAGGGAATAAAATGACTTTCCTAAAATAAAGAAATATTGAGGATCAAATAATAAAATCAAATAAGATTTTATTTCGGAGTTTTTCGGTGTTCTATTTGAATTTAGGAAAATGTGCATTTTTCAAAATTGCATTTAGGTCCCAAATAAATGTTCACCTTGTGCGGCTTCATTTTAGAAGCCCGTGAAAATTTATTTCGGAATTTTTGGAGTCCGTTTAGTATTTCTTTTTATTTTTCTTCTGTGCGTTAATAAAAAAACGAACCGACCTACGGGCCGTGTCCAGCTAGGACTCCGGCCCGAGGTGGCTTTATAAGCCGGCCCAGCCCCGGGGGAACCCTAGCCCCGAGCCGCCCCAACTGCCCGACCACGCCGCCGCCGCCCGAGCCGCCCCAGCCGCCCGACCCCGCCGCCGCCGCCGCCCCGCCGCGCCGCTCGCCGCCCGCCACCGCCGCCCACGCGCCGCCCTGCCCGCGCTGCTCACCGCCCGCCGCCGCCGCCCATGCGCCGCCCCGCCGGAGCCGGCGCCCCGCCCACACGCTCGCCGAGGTTCGCAGCCGCCTCGAAATCCGTGCCAGTTTTTTTTGAAAAACGATCGGTTTTCCGTCGGTTTTTCCATCGTTTTTTTTAGTTTCGATTTTTTTAAATAGATCAATTTTTCCGGTTTATTTAAATAGCAAGCGTTCGTCCGTTCGTTCATTCTAGCAAACGTTCGTCGTTTTTCTTTTTCTCGGATTAAATACGCGATTTTTCTGATCGCGATTCCTGATCTGATTTTCGTTTTAGTATATCTTTTCGCTCGTTTATCGGAATCGGGCGATTCAAGCGCCTGGAGTTTCGTCTCGAAACCCTCTATCCGTTTAACCAACTTAAACAAGATTTTTCTACTATAAAATTTGCCCTAGATCCAGATTAGTAGAACAAAGTTGTTTTCCTTCGCCATTTGACTTTCGTTGCTTCGTTCGATTTGATTCTTTTTGCCAACCGGAGTTCTTAAGTTGAACCTTCTGGTTAAATCTCTTATTTGAGTTTTGCTCGTGCATTATATGAGTACTTATTGTATGCTTGTTTGCTTGTCTGCTATAGAATACCGGAGTGCGCCGCTTGTTATTTCGAATCTCTAGGTTTCGCGGATCATCAGCAAGGCAAGTAACACTTTGATCATACCTTTCCTACGACCCAGTTTTATTGCATTAGATCAATCCTCACACATTGCATGATTAGGATCTAATTAAATTGTGGGATGGGAAGTAGTTGAGGTAGTACCTATTACCTGTTTATTATCAAACCTTTGGGAGTTACTTCTACGTTTGCTTATTATGCCATGCTATGCTAGTAGACGTGGATTGGGTGAGTGATATCCATGACAGATGTGAGTTTGGTTAATTAATGGTTTATCTAAGGTGGCAACTTAAACACACATCTGGGTGGATTGAGGCACCTGGGTATTCCAGGACTTGCCTGTTTTCTTTTGGACCGCCACCCAGGCTCAAAGGGATCATGAGATTATTCATGCTAGAAACTTCCGTGTGCAGCCACAAGCTATTATGGGCTCTAGCACAGTTGACTAAGTCGTGCGAGCTCTTACAGTGCTACCACTAGCAGATGTAGGGGATGTAGGTGGTACGGTCTACCCGATCGTAAGGTGCTAGCGCTTTTGAAAGACTATGTCTCAGTCATCCGTCTTCTCAAACACCTTGTAGTGCGAGAAACCAAACGGAGGCGATCGAGTCTTGTGGGGAAAAGTGTGCAAACCTCTGCAGAGTGTAATAAACTAATCATGATTAGCTGTGTCCCCGGTTATGGACATCTTGAGTATCTAGTACCTGGATTTCCATGTGAATCTCAACATGTTACTCTAAATTAATTTTGTTGGGTTTTGTTTAATGATGATGCTTAATTGGGATTGAGAATGTTGTCAACCATTCTCAATGTTTAACAACTACCATGATAGATAAATAAATTTTATTCCTTTGAAGTGGGGAAAAATTGGCTTTACACAAAACTGTAACCATAGAGCTTTCCACCAGCCAAATATGCATATAGTATAGCTGTTTCATTCCATTACTCTCTATGTGTTACATTGCCAACATATTCCATGTACTGACCCATTTCGGGCTGCAACGTTAATGTTGCAGACTTTTCAGATGATGATTAAGGAGTTTTTAGGTCGTGGTTCTATACTCAGTGATGCCGTTGGAGTTGATGGACTCACTTATCTTCCAAGCCTTCCGCTGTTATCATATTTAGATGGCCTTAAGCCATATTTATTGTAATAAGTTCTCTTTTGAGACACTCGATGTAATAAGTGTGTGATTGCTACTCTGTTATAAATCCTCCAAGTACTGTGTGGTGTCAGCATTACTGATCTAGGGATGACACCGGAGCACAGAGATCAGACTGTTTGAGGTTTGGTCGCTACAGAGATGGTATCAGAGCACACACTGACTGTAGGACACGACCACTAAGCTAAAAAGACCTAGATCACTTTTCACTCTCTTCTCTTCTGACTTCTCATCTTTTCTACTCTTTAGGATGGCGGATGCAAGGAACAAGTTCGCGCAACCGGATGAAGATACACCCTTTGGACGTCACTTGAAGGAAGTCACTAGATACCTGAATATAGGTGTACCAAGCTTCACCGGAACCTACAATGCCACTTTACCTGAAGAAGAGCACTGGATGATTCAAGTTCAAGTTCCAGGAAGGACGTTCATGCCAGTCACTGAGCCCATAGAGTTTTCTTTTGATGCACCAACTTGGAGTCTAGGAAAGAGCATGGCAGCTCACATCGCCATGGCACACATTGGAGAAGTCTACCGCAAGGATCTCAAGGATACTATCTACCAGATTTGTGGGCGCAGAGATGAGCACTGGGAGATGATCAGCACCAGGAAGGATAGATCAATCGCAGCTTTTATCCAGGAGTTAAACCAGCACATTCGACGACAGGAGAACCAGATGTGTGCCGACATGATAGATCTAAAGAAGGCTAAGACTAGAATCAAGGAACTGGAGGAAGAACTCAAGGCTACACGTGAAGATTATGAAGAGGAAATTAAAGTATTGGTGGAGAAGAATGACGACCTGATCAAGAAGATTGGAATATTTATGGGAGGCCCTACACCAGTGGAGGAAGACAAAGAACCCAAGGAGATTAGCCCGGAAGACTACATCGTCATCGACGACACCGACTCGGATCCAGATAGTAGCGATGATGACTATGTTGATGAAGCTGGAGCTGATATCATGGAGTCTGCAACTGAAGAATATTTCTAGTAGACCACCTCATCAGTAGTAGTAGTCCACCATGTAAATATAATAGTCCGAGCACTTTTGCGATAGATAGATCGATTGTATGCCCTTGTTTGATTGAATGAAGTGAACTGTTTGTTTTTGCCTCATGTGCATATGGGTAGTGTTTTCTCTTTAGACCCCCTCTATTCTTACATCTCATCTTTACTAAACCCCTCAGATGCCTCCGAGACGTGACCCCGGATTTGCATTTCCACCGGAGCTCACCTAGTTGATCCAGCAGCAGAACACATTGATGCAGTTGCTAGTCCAGAATCAGAATCAGGGGAACAACAACAACAACCCACCACCACCACCACCACCTGTTGACCACTTAGCCCGTTTTCTTAGGCTGAATCTGCCGGTGTTTTCCAGTAGCACCGAGCCGATAGTAGCAGATGATTGGCTTCGCAAGACAGCTAGGGAGTTGACCACAGCAGGATGCACAGATGCGGAGAAGGTGAAGTTTGCCGCACATCAGCTTGAAGGACCCGTAGCATCATGGTGGGAGAATTTCACAGCCACTTTCCCTGTCGACACTGTCACATGGGACCAGTTTCATCAGGCTTTTCGTACTACCCATGTTTCAGCAGGAGCTATGGCATGAAGAAGCATGAGTTTCGCAACTTGCACCAAGGAGGACGGACAGTTGGCCAGTATATGGAGGACTTTAGTAAGTTAGCACGTTATGCACCAGATGACGTCGCTACGGATGCAGCTAAGCAGGAGAAGTTTCTGGAAGGACTGAATGATGAGTTGAGCATGCAGTTGATGGTAGCCACCTTCAACAACTACCAGAGTTGGTAGATCGTGCTCTTATGATTGAAGGGAAGCAGCAGCAAATTGAGAATCGCAAGGGGGAGTATGGACAAGGAAAGTACACTTCAGGAGCTTAGCAGAAGCCACGTTTTACCCCTAGACCGGGAGGACATTTTCAGCATACCCATGGAGGAGGTAGCTCCCACAATCACAATGACACCAAGAATGGTAATGGCAATGGAGGAAGCAAGAACCAGAATTGCACCAACCCATCAACCCCAGCCAAGAAGGACCTGAGCCAAGTCACTTGCTTTAAGTGTCAGAAGACCGGACACTATGCCAATGAATGTCCTGAAGGCCAAAATGGTGATGGAAGTTCTGGGAAGAAGTCGAACCCTTTCAAGAGGGGACAGGTGAACCACGTTAGCATGGAGGAGGTTGAAGCTCAGCCTGATGCAGTAATAGGTAAGTTTTTGGTTAAGTCATTTACTGCACTCGTTCTTTTTGATACTGGTGCATCGCATTCATATATCTCAAGGGGATTTGTGGATAAGTATAACCTATCAACCCAAGACCTTAGGTCACCCATGTTAGTAACCTCGCCTGGAGCAGAATATATGGCTAGTCTATGGTGTGATCGGTTACCATTAAGGATTGGTAACTATGTTTTCCCTCAGACCTAATAGTATTGGAATCCCAAGGATTGGATGTGATATTAGGCATGGATTGGTTATCAAAGTATGAAGGGAATATTGAATGTGATAGTAAGTCAATTTTTCTTACCACCCCAGAAGGGAGAAGGATCAAGCATGTATCCCGGCATGTGCCAAAGAGGACTCAAGTAAATTGCCTAACAGGAGTTGTGCAGGAGGAAGTACCAGTGGTAAGGGATTTCCCTGAAGTATTTCCAGAGGAGTTGCCAGGCATGCCACCGGATAGAGATATTGAGTTTTTTATTGAGCTATTGCCAGGCACAGGGCCAATATCAAAGAGACCATATAGGATGCCAGCAAAGGATCTGGTGGAAATTAAGAAGCAGATTAAGGAGTTACTGGATAAGGGATATATTCGCCCAAGTTCTTCACCTTGGGGATCGCCAGTACTTCTAGTGGAGAAGAAGGATGGATCGTTAAGGATGGTTGTTGATTATCGAGGATTGAATGAAGTAACGATCAAGAACAAGTACCCACTACCGATGATCAATGATCTGTTCGATCGATTGCAAGGAGCTAAGGTATTTTCCAAGATCGATCTGCGATCAGGATACCACCAGTTGAAGATTTGAGAACAGGATATTCCGAAGACAGCTTTTACCACCAGGTATGGGCTGTACGAGTATACCGTTATGTCATTTGGTCTGACTAACGCACCTGCCTATTTTATGAACATGATGAACAAAGTGTTTATGGAGTTTCTGGATAAGTTCTTCGTGGTGTTCATTGATGATATCTTGGTTTACTCAAAGAATGAAGAGGAACATAAGGAAGATTTGCGTTTGGTACTTGGAAAGCTCAGAGAACATCAATTATATGCCAAGTTCAGCAAATGTGAGTTTTGGTTGAAGGAAGTAGGATTCCTCGGACACGTTATATCTGGAGAAGGTATAGCAGTTGATCCCACTAAAGTTGATACCGTGACCAAGTGGGAAGCACCAACTACCGTTGGGGAGATCCGAAGTTTTCTTGGACTCGCAGGGTACTACCGGAGATTTATTGAGAATTTCTCAAAGATTGCGAAGCCTATGACTGAGTTGTTAAAGAAAGATACCAAGTTCATATGGACGGACGAATGTGAGGCTAGTTTCCAAGAGTTGAAGAAACGTTTGGTTACCTCACCAGTGTTGATTTTGCCAGACCAGACCAAAGATTATGAGGTGTATTGCGATGCTTCACGTCGAGGACTTGGAGCAGTGCTTATGCAGGAAGGGAGAGTTGTTTCATATGCCTCAAGACAATTGAAGCCTCATGAGTTGAATTATGCCACATATGATTTGGAGTTAGCAGCCGTAGTGCATGCGTTGAATACATGGAGACATTTTCTCATCGGAAACCATTGTGAGGTGTACACGGATCACAAGAGTTTGAAGTACATTTTCACGCAGAAGGAGTTGAATCTCAGGCAAAGGAGATGGTTGGAGCTCATCACGGATTATGATATGAGATTGCATTATCACCCAGGGAAGGCTAACGTAGTAGCTGATGCGTTGAGCCGCAAGAGCCATGTCAACACACTCATGACCGGATAGTTACCCAAGGAGTTAGCCGAGGATCTTCGTGAACTATGTTTGGAAATAGTTACAAGAGGCTATGTAGCAGCATTGGAGATTCGGTCTACTTTGATGGATAAGATCAGAGAAGCTCAAAGACAGACAAGGAAATTGCCGAGATAAAGGAAAGGATGAGCAAAGGAAAGCCAAGGGATTTCGTCAGGATGAGCACGATACCTTATGGTTTGGGGACCGCGTTTATGTGCCCAATGATCCGGAGATCAGGAAGTTGATTTTGCAAGAGGCACACGATTCACCATATTCAATTCACCCAGGAAATACCAAGATGTATTTGGATTTGAAGGATATTTTCTGGTGGACCGGAATGAAGAAGGATATTGCGGAGTACATAGCAGTTTGTGATGTATGCCAGAGAGTAAAGGCAGAGCATCAGAAGCCAGCAGGATTGTTACAACCATTGCCGATACCCGAATGGAAGTGGGATAAGCTAGGCATGGATTTTATCACAGGATTACCCAGGACTCGTTCAGGCTATGACTCAATTTGGGTTGTAGTTGATCGATTGACGAAAGTAGCTCATTTCATCCCGGTAAAGACCACTTACACCAGTGCTAAGTTGGCAAAGATATACATGACCAGGATCGTATGTTTGCATGGAGTTCCAAGGAGTATCGTATCAGATAGAGGAACCCAGTTTACCTCAAAGTTCTGGAAGCAGTTGCACGAAACCTTGGGAACCAGGCTAGAATTCAGTACAGCTTTTCATCCACAGATAGATGGACAGACCGAGAGAGTCAATCAGATTTTGGAGGATATGCTGAGAGCTTGTGCGCTAGATTATGGATCTAGTTGGGACGACAATTTGCCATATGCAGAGTTCTCTTACAACAACAGTTACCAAACCAGTTTGAAGATGGCCCCTTTCGAAGCTTTGTACGGGAGGAGGTGCAGGACACCGTTGTCATGGGACGAAGTTGGAGACCGCCAGTTGTTTGGTCCTGACTTGATTAAAGAGTCTGAACAGAAGGTGAAGTTGATTCGCGATAGGCTCAGGATAGCCCAGTCCAGGCAGAAAAGTTATGCAGATTCTAAACGCAAGGAGACAGTTTACGAAGTCGGAGATAGAGCTTATCTTCGAGTATCTCCACTTCGGGGAACAAAGCGTTTGGAGTTAAGGGAAAGTTAGCGCCACGATTTGTAGGACCATATCGAGTTTTGGAGCGTATGGGAGAAGTGGCCTACAAGTTGGAATTGCCCGAAGGATTGTCAGGAGTTCATGATGTGTTCCACGTTTCTCAGTTAAAGAAGTGCCACGCAGAGATGGCTGACATACCTTGAGAGACACAGTGCCATTGGAAACTATTCAGTTGGATAACAATTTGACCTATGAGGAGAAACCAGTCTAAGATTCTCGAGTTTGCCAGCCGAGTTACTCGCAGCAAGGTTATCAAGTTTTGCAAGGTTCAGTGGAGCCACCACACGGAGGATGAAGCCACCTGGGAACGAGAGGAAGATTTCTCAAGGACCACCCTCACCTATTTTCTAGCCAACCCGAATCTCGAGGGCGAGATTCATCTTAAGGGGGGTAGGTTTGTAACATCCCAAATTTTCAATTTGGAATGTTATACATTAGATCATCTATGCATATCATATTTTATTTTGCATTTTGGTTGATCCTAGAAATCCTAAGCAACTCAAGGACCCACGGAGAGAGTTGGGGGTTTCGTTATTTTCATATTTGAGTTTTCTCAAATTTTGAGAATAGGATCATTTGATTTTATTTATTTTATCATCAATTATTTCTATTACAAAAATATGAGAGAGGGAATAAAATGACTTTCCCAAAATAAAGAAATATTGAGGATTTAATAATAAAATCAAATAAGATTTTATTTCGGAGTTTTTCGGTGTTTTATTTGAATTTAGGAAAAATGTGCGTTTTTCAAAATTGCATTTAGGTCCCAAATAAATGTTCACCTTGTGCGGCTTGATTTTAGAAGCCCGTGAAAATTTATTTCGGAATTTTTGGAGTCCGTTTAGTATTTCTTTTTTTTTTCTTCTGCGTAATAAAAAAAACGAACCGACCTACGGGCCGTGTCCGACTAGGACTCCGGCCCGAGGGGCTTTATAAGCCGGGCAGCCCGGGGAAACCCTAGCCCCGCCGCCCCAGCCGCCCGCCCCGCCCGCCGCCGCCGCCGCCCGCCGCGCCGCCCGCGCGCCCGCCGCCGCCGCCGAGGTTCGCCGCCGCCTCGATCCGTGCCGTTTTTTTTAAAACCGATCGGTTTTCCGTCGTTTTTTTTAGTTTCGGTTTTTTTACATAGATCGGTTTTTCCAGTTTATTTAAATAGCGAGCGTTCATCCTTTCGTTCGTTCTAGTGAATGTTCGTCGTTTTTCTTTTTCTCGGATTAAATCCGCGATTTTTTTGATCGCGGTTCCTGATCCGATTTTCGTTTTAGTATATCTTTTCGCTCGTTTATCGAAATCAGGCGATTCAAGCGCCTGGAGTTTCGTCTCGAAACCCTCTATCCATTTAACCAACTTAAACAAGATTTTGCTACTATAAAATTTGCCCTAGATCCAGATTAGTAGAACGAAGTTGTTTTCCTTCGCCGTTTGACTTTCGTTGCTTCGTTCGATTTGATTCTTTTTGCCAACCGGAGTTCTTAAGTTGAACCTTATGGTTAGATCTCTTATTTGAGTTTTACTCGTGCATTAGATGAGTACTTATTGTATGCTTGTTTGTTTGTCTGTGATAGAATACCCGGAGTGCGCCGCTTGTTATTTCGAATCTCTAGGTTTTGCGGATCATCAGCAAGGCAAGTAACACTTTGATCATACCTTTCCTATTACCCAGTTTTATTGCATTAGGTCAATCCTCACACATTGCATGATTAGGATCTAATTAAATTGTGGGATGGGAAGTAGTTGAGGTAGTACCTATTACCTGTTTATTATCAAACCTTTGGGAGTTACTTCTACGTTTGCTTATTATGCCATGCTATGCTAGTAGACGTGGATTGGGTGAGTGATATCCATGACAGATGTGAGTTTGGTTAATAAATGGTTTATCTAAGGTGGCAACTTAAACACACATCTGGGTGGATTGAGGCACATGGGTATTCCAGGACTTGCCTGTTTTCCTTTGGACCGCCACCCAGGCTCAAAGGGATCATGAGATTATTCATGCTAGAAACTTCTGTGTGCAGCCACAAGCTATTATGGGCTCTAGCATAGTTGACTAAGTCGTGCGAACTCTTACAGTGGTAGACTAGCAGATGTAGGGGATGTAGGTGGTACGGTCTACCCGATCGTAAGGTGCTAGCGCTTCTGAAAGACTATGTCTCGGTCATCCGTCTTCTCAAACACCTTGTAGTGCGAGAAACCAAACAGAGGCGATCGAGTCTTGTGGGGAAAAGTGCGCAAACCTCTGCAGAGTGTAATAAACTAATCATGATTAGCTGTGTCCCCGGTTATGGACATCTTGAGTATCTAGTACCTGGATTTTCATGTGAATCTCAACATGTTACTATAAATTAATTTTGTTGGGTTTTGCTTAATGATGATGCTTAATTGGGATTGAGAATGCTGTCAACCATTCTCAATGTTTAACAACTACCATGATAGATAAATAAATTTTATTCCTTTGAAGTAGGGAAAAATTGGCTTTACGCAAAACTGTAACCATAGAGCTTTCCACCAGCCAAATATGCATATAGTATAGTTGTTTCATTCCATTACTCTCTATGTGTTACATTGCGAGCATATTCCATGTTCTGACCCATTTTGGGCTGCAACGTTAATGTTGCAGACTTTTCAGACGATGATTAAGGAGTTTTTAGGTCGTGGTTCTATACTCAGTGATGTCGTTGGAGTTGATGGACTCACTTATCTTCCAAGCCTTCCGCTGTTATCATATTTAGATGGCCTTAAGCCATATTTATTGTAATAAGTTCTCTTTTGAGAAACTCGATGTAATAAGTGTGTGATTGCTACTCTATTATAAATCCTCCGAGTACTGTGTGGTGTCAGTATTACTGATCCAGGGATGACACCGGAGCACAGAGATCAGACTGTTTGAGGTCCGGTCGCTACATATCATCATACCTAGTTCGATCTCGTTACCGGCAAGTCTCTTTACTCGTTTCGTAATACATCATCCCGCAACTAACTCATTTGTCACATTGCTTGCAAGGCTTATGGTGATGTGCATTACCGAGAGGGCCCTGAGATACCTCTCCGATACTCGGGGTGACAAATCCTAATCTCAATTTATGCCAACCCAACAAACACCTTCAGAGATACCTGTAGAGCATCTTTATAATCACCCTGTTACATTGTGACGTTTGATAGCACACAAGGTGTTCCTCCGGTATTCGGGAGTTGCATAATCTCATAGTAAGAGGAATATGTATAAGTCATGAAGAAAGCAATAACAATAAAATAAGGCTCGGATCAGATTCTGATCGTCACCATGGACGGCCAGTGTTTGTTTCCTCTTCCTTTTTTTGCTATTGGCCATTGTTTACTTCTGTGCTAAATTATAGGGCAGGTTTAACTGCTCCCTCGATCAAAGATATAGGGCTATAAATAAATAGTACTGCTCCCTCCATCCAAAATTACTTACCATAGAAATGATGCATCTTATCTATTTTCGTGACAAGTAATTCGGGACAGGGTTATATCACGAGGAACTCCTTTCACGTATGGAGACAGCAAGTACACTTTTTCGTGAGACACGTCTCATGTGTTACTGGTTTTATTCATGGTGAAAGCAATCTCGAAATATGTATTAGACTCTGTATATCCAGACGGAGGGAGTATCTTAGCTAGAAATGACGACCGAGACCAAGTATCAAAGCATGTGCACAGCCTGACACAGGTTCGCTCGTGACGCACACCGATAGGATCACATCATTTGTGCCCCTGCTTGCCCGAGATTGCAAGTGTGATCATGTTTACCATCAAGTATCACTTGACAGTGCAACCAACACATTCCAACCAGGAATTATACTGCTTCTACCACACTACTATCATCATCAGTGCACAAAGAAGAAAAATGGGCGACTACTGGCAGCTGACCACGACACAACAACAATAGTATCTCAATCCCGACGGAACGAAGCAGGCAGCTGAATCAAAGGGGCCGGCTATTTTGCAACAGACCGGTCGTGTGCAGAACGCAGAATCAATCAAAATCTCGACGCAATCACAAAGCCTATTGCTAACATGCTACTAGTGTTATATTGTGGTTTGAGACGGAAGCAGTTGCTGCCTCTGCCTGCAGCCAGCACTTTTTTCACCTCTCCCAGAGTCAATAAAATTGAAACCAAATGAAAAGTTCAATCGTCAGGCACCAGACTCGTCAAATAGGCCATATTTTTCTAGTGGTGCAATCAAATTATGCTCCGAATGGCGCACAAAAGACCCACTGCGCAGGAGAGTGTTACCTGTGAACACACATTGGTAATAATAGATCATCAAGTGCATTCCCAAAAAATTACTCCATTATATAGCAGGCTAATTGGCAATGCACGCCCTTTAAAACCATAGCAATGAAAGTGTATCTTCCCTGAATAAGTTACCAGTGCCAGCAAACCTATGAATTGCATATACTAACAATATGGCATTGCCATTCCGATGCTTCACATGGTAACAACATGTAGGCATGCTCTTGTATATCATGCACCAAAGCATAGTAGGACTTATAGGGATGATATATGGGGCCTAGCACGTATCTTAAAACCACGTTGACCATCAATATGAACAAATATCATGTGAGATGATTATGCTACAAAATTTATATCGCTTGGAAACAAGCACAAAGTATTCGCCCAGCCGGACCTAGATTTGTTTCTGATCGATACACGTCCCAGCCGAACCTAGATTCACTTCTGATCAATACACAGTCCATAACATATACTCCATATGTTCCTAAATATAAGTCTTTCTAGAGATTTCAATATGGACTACATACGGATGTATATAGACATAGTTTAGAGTGTAGATTCACTCATTTTGCTCCGTATGTAGTCCATATTGCAATCTCTAGAGAGACTTTTATTTTGGAACGGAGGGAGTAGCACCCGTGCTTGCGCAGCTTGTGATGTGTGGTTGCGTCCACCGTCAGTTGACAATACAACTAATAGCAGCGTCAGCGCCAGGAATCACACTTATCACTGTAAGTGCATCTAGTGCCACCCCTAGTTGGTTTTGGAGTATTGACGACAAACCTAGTTGAGGGACTAATGTGTTTGTGAGAATTGCAGGATAACACAGGTAGAAGCCCCTCATTGATTCGGTTTTCCTACCAGAGATGACCCCTAAAAATGTATGAAGACATTGAAGTCAAAGATGGTATGTGAAGACATTCACATTGAAGACTATGACAAGAGAAGACATCGCGTGAAGACTATGGAGCGCGAAGACTTAGCAGTTTCGTCGTTCTGTGTTTTTCTTTGTTGAGTCATAGGAACCACCGTACTTATAAGTGGGGTCCAAGAGAACCAGTCAGAATGACTGAAGTGATGCTTAACCAAAATCCTATGTCTTCAAGTGAAGACAATGAGAGCAAATCTTATCCAGAGTTGGATAAGTCAGCTTTGCTTGTAGCCCAAGTAAAGTTGCAGTGTGTGTTTGAAATCTGACCGTTGGAACACGTGTCAGTTCCTTAGTGACCAAGGGTCATTTCGGACAAATCAGGTCGGGTTGCCTAGTGGCTATAAATAGCCCACCCCCTACAACCATAAACGGTTGGCTGCTCAGAGTTAGTGTACGGCTTTTGTCGTTTGAGAGCAACCCACCTCGAAGCCTTTGAGAGAGAATTCCTTGCGAGGATAAAGCCCTAACCACCCAGAGCCAAAGAGTGTTAAGCATCACTGAAGTCTTCCTGTCTGTGTGATCTGAAGACTTATTACACTTGAGGACTGTGAATCCTCCAGCCGGTTAGGCGTCGCGTTCTGAGCATCCAAGAGTCATTGTGGATCGCCGGTGAACGAAGTATGTGAAGGTTTGGGAGTCTACCTTGAAGACTTACCAGAGTAATTGGGCGAGGACTGGGTGTCCTTAGCTCAAGGGGAATAAGGTGAAGACACGGTCTTCTGAGTTGAATCTCAGCCTCCCTAACCAGACGTACAGTTGTCACAGCAACTAGAACTGGTCCAACAAATCATTGTCTTCAACGAGTCACTGGTTTCATCCTTCCCTCTCCTTTACTTACGGTTGGCCCCGGTGAAGTCATTGTATGATTGCATTATCTTTTGTCTTCACTGAGTGACTGCTTGTTCTGATTGGCTTCACACTATCTTCCTATCTGATCTAAACTGCCTAGCTGCTATTAGTCATTGTGCTTTCCCTTCATTGAATATTTGACTATGGCTTGCTTAGTGTAGTCTACCTTCCGCTGCATGGTAATAGGTTTATTTCTATCGTTTGTATTCAAAACTTCCATGTTTTGAAGACTTTCATAAAAATCGCCTATTCACCCCCCCTCTAGTCGATCACTAGCACTTTCAATTGGTATCAGAGCAAGGTACTCCCTTGTTCTGTGTGATTTGGTTTAACCACCTGGAGTTTTAGCTATGTCGACTATAGGGATAATCAAAGTCTCCGCTGCGTGCCCTGTCTTCGATGGAACTGAATATCCCTACTGGAAGAATAAGATGCGCATGCATCTTGAAGCCATTGATGTCGACCTATGGTATGTCGTCAAGAATGGCGTTCCCAAGGCTGGTGAAGGTGTCACCACTGCTGATGTCAAGAAGTTCATTCAACTGGACTCCACTGCCAAGAACATCATCTGTGGTCATCTGACCAAAGGACAGTATGGCCGTGTGAGTGCTTTGGAAACATCTAAGCTAGTCTGGGACTGGCTCTCCAAGGTCAATGAAGGTGTATCAACCCAGAGAGATTAGAGAATCAGTGTCCTTCGCAACCTCTTCAACCGCTTCAAGAGAAATGACAATGAGAATGTCCAACTCACGTTTGATCGACTCACTGACATCACAAATGAGCTTCAAGCCCTTGGCGCTACTGAGATCACCAAGCATGAAGACGTCAACACACTCCTGAGATCACTTGACAGCTCGTTCGACACCCTAGCCCTGATGATTCAAGAACGTCCTGACTTCAAGACACTTGATCCATCTGACATACTTGAGAGGCTCAACACACATGAGTTTCAGCTTTCTGAGAAAAGAGACATCTACGGTCCCAACTATGGGCGAACTCGTGCCTTGAAGGCAAAAGCTGTCTCCTCATCTGAAGAAGAATCTGACAGCAGTTCTGATGATCCTGAAGACATTGGAAAGGAGCTTGCTATGCTTGTGAAGAAGTTCCAAAAATTCACCAAGAAGAAAGGCTTCAGAAATTCTTCACGATCAAGCTCAAGGAATGATGAAGCTTCTGCTCATGACTACAAGAAGAGAACATGCCACAAGTGCAAGAAACCTGGCCACTACATCTCTGAGTGTCCGCAGTGGGACAATGAGAACAAGAAGAAAAAGAAGAGCAAGGAGTATGATTCTGACGACGAGAAGAAGAAGAAATACTCAAAGTCTTCTTCCAAGTCTTCCTCAAAGTCTTCATCACACAGGAAGAGCTCATCTGGCAAGGCTCGTGCGTTTGTTGGCAAGGAAATGGATTCAGAGGAGGAGTCCGCTTTGGAGGAGGCGGAGGTGGAGTCTGAGGAGGAGTCCGATTCTGGTGTTGCAAGTCTGGCTACAGCCTACGTTGCCAAGTCCATCTTCAACACTGAAGACAATGACTCCGTCACCAACGCCGATGCTAATGACAAGGACAACTCCACTCCCACCTACTGCTTCATGGCACGCGGTGCCAAGGTAAACTCACGCGCCACTCACTATCAAACATGAAGTGAAGATGACTCTGATTGTGGTTCCAAACCCAGCTACAAAACACTTGCTAAAATTGCAACTGAACAACAGAAAGTTATGGAACATATTCAAAAACTATTAGACAAAAGCGATGACCTGTTAGACACTGAAATGACTCGATCTTAGTCCTTAATTGAAGACATAAAAAATCTTCATGTTAAGTATGAGGAACTTGAAATTCATCATGAAACGCTCTCAACAACTCATGAAAAGCTTTCCTATGATTATCTTCAAAGGAAGCAAGATCTTGAGAAATTGAGAGCGGCTCATGAAGATCTTCAAAAGGAAAACGAGTCACTTCGCGCCAAACAGATCAGTTCCGCTCAGGAAGGATTTGAACCACCATGTCTTAAATGCATTGAGCGCGATAACGCTACTACTGTTTCTGAATGTTCTACTGCTGCTACTGTTGCAATATCTTCAACTGCTGATGTGGTAACTAACCCCTCTGCTGAGGATGCCATTGCTATTGCTGATGAGAATGCTAGGTTGAAGACATTGCTTGAAACAGGGATGTTCAAAAGTCTCAAAGGGCATCAGACATTATGTGATGTTCTCAAAAGGCAGATCCTGAACCGAAACCCTAGGAAAGAGGGTGTTGGGTTCGAAAGGAAAATGAATGTTGATGGCTCTTACTGGAAACCTGAGCAGTACCCCAAAACCACATGGGTTGCTGCAAAGGAACCTTCAGCGGATCCATCCACCCTATCTGGCTTCACTTGTGCTAATCCCATTGTTATTGATGAATCCTTTGATGCAAACTATAAACTGTTTAAGAATCAGAATGGTGAAGTGTTTGCCAGGTATATTGGTACTAACTACAGGAATGGTCCGCCTGTGAAGAAATTCTGGGTGCCGAAAAGATGTTTGGAGAATCTTCATGTGAATGTCATCATGACACCACACATGAAGAAGACAAACCCCAAACCACAGGTTTCATACGGTCCAAAGGCTTCATACAGACAGAGGACTCACCTAAGTCGCACTAACGCAAATGTTTTGCAGGGAAACCTTACTCGAGACTATGAATATGAGCGTGTTTCATCAAACCGCCATGTTCATAAGACCAAGAACTACTCTGCTTATTCTTATGAGTACTATTGTCCACCTGCAAGACTTTTTGCTAGGGCTCCAAAGCCAAAGTTCTCAGATGCTGCACTTAGACTCATTGCTTCGAATCCACCCTTGAAGATGTGGGTGGCTAAGAAAGCTTAACTCTCCTTTTGCAGGGAAAGGTCTCCAGCCGAAAACCAAAATCGTCTGAAGCTATTGCTAGTGACCTTAAACATCTTGCAGGGCGCAAGATCAAATGCCCAAATGGTCTTATTATGTATTTTGTTCCTAAGTCGCTTGCCACTTGCCCTATCAGTCCTAACCTTGATCTAAGCTTTCATAATCCACTTGCTCGTCAAATGTTTTTGCTTCACAATTCTCTTCCTGAAGCCTATCCCCCTAACTGCACTGTAGGGTACGACACCAGCTGCTTCAGAATGGATTATTGATAGTGGGTGTACTAATCACGTGACTGGTAATCGAAGTCTTCTTATGGACTCAACCTTATGTCCATCTGACATAAGTCACATCACATTTGCTGACACTGGTAAAAGCAAGGTATTGGGTCTAGGTAGAGTTGCAATCTCAAGGGATCAACACATGGATAAAGTCATGCTTGTTGAATCCCTTGGATTCAACTTAATGTCTGTCTCAATGCTTTGCGAATTGAACATGATTGTGATGTTTGGAAAATATCGTTGCCTTGTTCTAATGGAATCTGACAAGTCTCTAGTTTTTGAAGGGTATCGGAAAGATGATTTGTACATGGTAGATTTCTCAGCAGGACCACAACTTGCCGTATGTCTTCTAGCAAAAGCTTCAGGATGTTGGCTCTGGCATCGAAGGCTAGGGCATGCTGGCATGAGGAACTTGCACACTCTTGCAAGAAAGAAGCGTGTCATAGGCATCGAGGGCGTCAAGTTCAAGAAGGATCACTTATGCGGTGCCTGTGAAGTAGGAAAGATGACGAGGGCTAAGCATCCCTCGAAGACAATCATGACTATGACTCAACCCTTCGAATTGCTCCACATGGACCTTTTCGGTCCCACTCATTACTCAACTCTTACTACTACTGCTTGTCTCTATGGCTTTGTCATTGTTGATGATTATTCAAGATATACTTGGGTGCATATAATCCTCTACAAGACTGAAGTGCGGGATGTCTTCAGACGCTTCGCCAATCGAGCCATGAACAACTATGGCGTCAAGATAAAGCACATCAGAAGTGACAACAGCACTAAATTCAAGAACACTGGGCTAGATACATATCTTGATACTTTGGGCATCACTCATGAATTCTCAGCTCCGTACATGCCACAGCAGAATGGCGTCGTCGAACGCAAGAACAGAACACTTATTGAGATGGCCCGGACGATGCTTGATGAATACAAGACTCCAAGAAAATTCTGGCCTGAAGCCATTGATATTGCATGCCATATCATCAACTGTGTTTATCTTCACAAACTTCTCAACAAGACATCCTATGAGCTCCTTACTGGCAAGAAGCCAAATGTGAGTTACTTCAGAGTATTTGGTGCCACGTGCTGGATCAAGGATCCACATCACACTTCAAAATTTGCACCGAAAGCACATGAAGGTTTTATGCTTGGATATGGAAAGGATTCGCACTCCTACAGAGTCTTCAACCTATTTCACTATAAAGTGGTTGAAACTGTGGATGTGCGGTTCGATGAGACTAACGGCTCACAAAGAGAGCACCTGCCAAATGTGCTAGATGAAGTTCCATCCAGTGAATCAATCAAACCTATGGGAACTGGAGAAATCATACCATCTGAAGCTCAGCCTGAAGAGGACCTTATCATATCCGCACCTGATCAACCTGAAGACAATGCTCAACCTGAAGACAATGCTCAGCCTGAAGACAATCTTTCTAACGATGAAAACGATCAGCAAGAGCAAAATCTTCGTCCTGTACATCCTCGTGATGCAAATGAAGTACAGATTGAGAGAATAATTGATAGCATCAATGCACTAGGTCCACTCACTCGTTCAAGGGCAACACAGCTAGCAAATTTCTATGGGCACTTCGCATTCGTCTCAATGTCTAAACCCAAGAAAGTTGATGAAGCCTTCATGGAACCTGAATGGATTCAAGCTATGCAAGAAGAGCTTCAACAGTTTGAACTGAATAATGTATGGGAACTGGTTAAGCGTCCTGATCCTCGTAAGCACAATATAATAGGCACTAAATGGATATATCGCAACAAGAAAGATGAGCATGGTCAAGTTGTCAGAAACAAAGCTCGTCTCGTTGCTCAAGGATACACTCAAGTTGAAGGGATTGACTTCGATGAAACATTTGCTCCTGTGGCTAGACTTGAAGCCATACGCATACTGCTGGCCTATGCAAATCATCATAACATTCTTCTGCATCAAATGGATGTGAAGAGCGCTTTTCTCAATGGCAAGATTGACGAAGAAGTGTATGTTGCACAACCGCCTGACTTTGAAGATCCAAAACATCCTGACATGTGTACAAGCTCAACAAGGCACTGTATGGCCTCAAACAAGCTCCTCGGGCTTGGTATGACACACTCAAAGACTTCCTGAATAGCAAAGGCTTCAAACCTGGTTCCCTCGACCCCACTCTCTTCACGAAGACATATGATGGTGAACTATTTGTGTACCAAATATATGTGGATGACATTATCTTCGGCTGCACCAATCAGAAATACACTGACGAGTTTGGATACATGATGCAAGAGCAATATCAGATGTCCATGATGGGTGAGCTGAAGTTCTTCCTTGGTCTTCAAGTACGTCAGCAACGCAACGGCATCTTTATATCTCAAGAGAAATACCTCAAAGATTGCCTGAAGAAATTTGGGATGCAAGATTGCAAAGGCTTCACGACGCCAATGCCAGCCAAACATCATCTGGGTCCCGACGACAATGGTAAAGAGTTCGATCAAAAGGTATACCGCTCCATGATTGGTTCCTTGCTTTATTTATGTGCATGTAGGCCAGATATCATGCTTAGTGTTTGCATATGTGCCCGGTTCCAAGCGGCACCAAAGGAATCACATCACTTAGCTGTGAAGCGAATTCTAAGATATTTGGCTCACACCCCAACACTCGGATTATGGTATCCAAAGGGCTCAGAGTTTGATCTAGTTGGATTCTCGGATGCTGATTATGCTGGTGACAAGGTGGATCGCAAGTCTACATCAGGCACATGTCATTTGCTGGGACGATCACTTGTATGTTGGTCTTCAAAGAAGCAGAATTATGTATCTCTCTCCACTGCTGAATCTGAATACATTGCTGCTGGATCTTGCTGCGCCCAGCTTCTATGGATGAAGCAAACACTCAAAGACTATGGCATTCACCTGAAGCAAGTTCCACTCTACTGTGACAACGAAAGCGCTATCAAGATTGCCAACAACCCAGTTCAGCACTTGAAGACAAAGCACATTGAAAGTCGTCATCACTTTCTCAGAGATCATGTTATGAAGGAAGATATTGATATCATACACGTCAACACTGAAGAGCAATTGGCAGATATGTTCACCAAGCCCTTGGATGAGAAGAGGTTTTGCAAGTTACGGTGTGAGCTAAATATCTTCGAATCCTCAAATGTCCTGTGATCAGGCACACATCCTAACACTTAAGCATGTTGATGACATAGATGTGCAACACACGAAGTAAAGTATATCTTCAATCAATGAAGACTTACATTCTGAGTGTGAATACATTAACGTGGAATTTGACTTCGGAGCGCCACGATAATTGTGCATCGTGTCTGGGTCTAATACTTCCTATACGATGGGTAACGTCACCACCAAATTCTTCTATTTGAAGTGTTTTACTCATGGTGTTACATTTCCTATGTCTTAAAATTTGGTTTGTCTTCAATTTCAACGTGTCTTCATGATTATCTTCACTATGCTGATTTGATTGTCTTCTGATATATACATATTTGTGTTATGTCCTCTACAGCATTCACTTATGGCTACGTCTTCCTTGTTGAATCTTTTGAACTAAGTGAATGTGATCGGACCCTAATCTCTCTATGCTTTCTATCTCAAACTCTATCTGTCCAAATCATATGCATTCTATTGAAACTGTCGAATGTTTGCGTCCTTGTCAGCAGAAGATACAGAGACAAACATTAAGTCTATTTTAAATGCTCTATCCTTATTGCCTGAAATCTGGAGAAGCTGGAACGGCCATCTGATAGTTCGGGCGGGCGTGGGAATGTGGGACAACTCCGAGTATGTTGCATGCTTGCCACGTGTCCCTCAGATGTGAACCGCCAGGGGCACCTGCGTAATTACGCTGTGCCGCATACTTCCTTATAAATACATGTCCCCTGTGGTCAAGAAAACCTTCTTTCACCTCTCCACCTCGTCAAAACCCTAGCGCCACCGCTAGCTTTCGACGACGCTGGCGACGAAGCGCTTAGCTGCCGCGACTTCACCGACGCCGTCCTCACGCCGGCCGCGGTCATCGTCCTCTCCGCCGCCGCCGTAGGTGTCCTCCGTTGCCAAGTTAGGGCACGGTGGATTGAACTGCTCGGTCTCCTACTCTTCCCATCTAGCAGTTCATCGTGTGGTAAATAAAACTCTCTTTTTGCCATCTTTTTTATCCTAAAAGATTCATCTTGTTTACCAAAAGTGGTTTCTGCCTACTCAATGTTAGATCTATCATGTTTGCATCTCATATAATGCCTAGTATATTCACTTAAGCTTCATAACGAGTTAGATTCCTCACTTGTACCTATTCCTGGATTCGTACAAATCTGGAACCAACTTCAAACACATAAGTGAATGTCTTCGCACCATGAGGTCAATGTCTTCAAACTGATTTATCTTCAAAATCTTCTAAGAATGCATATGACCTCTCCCCTTCCGTCGCATCTCTAATGCTGTCACAGGTACATGTCCTTGGGAGAATCCCTTGGTTCTCATAGTCTGCATTCGTTTGCAGAATTCTTACAGCATCACATTAACTCTCCCGAAGCCAGTTCCTGTTTGACCAGCAAGCGGAAGCCTTTGAAGCCTTTGAAAGTGTTGAAGCCATTCAGTTTGAAGTTCATGGCTACAGAGAAATCAGCAAGGAAGGGTGGCAGACAGCGTCGAGGGGGAACATCAAGAGATCTGCCTGATGACCTCTCAGAGCTAGAATTTTTTTCAAAACTATGTTATTTTTTGTAGCAATTTCGGAAACTATAGCGTAGAATGAAAAAAACGCAAAACTAGTAGCCCGTCGGCCAGGAGTGGGCCGAAGTAGTACTTTTCGGCCACAACTAGGCTGAAATAGTACTTTTCGGCCATAGCTAGGCCAAAGTAGCACTTTTCGGCCACGCTTAGGCCGAAGTAGCACTTTTCGGCCACGCTTAGGCCGAAGTAGTACTTTTCGGCCACGCTTAGACCGAAATAGACTTTTTGGTCAAGTTTAGGCCGAAAAGTCACTTTTTGGTCAACCCTAGGCCGAAGTTGCATGGCTCATGCTGAATTGTATTGTGTCGCCACCCGTTTCCCGCCCACCCGTTTCCCGCCACCCGTTTCCCGCCAACCCCTTCCCGTCATATGTTTCCGCCACCCGTTTCTCGCCAACCCCTCCCCGGCAATCCCTTCCCATCTTATTTTCCCGCCAATCCGTTCCCGCCTTATTTTCCCGCCAATCCCTTCCCGCCTTATTTGCCCGCCAATCCCTTCCCGCCAACCCTTTCCCGCCATACCGCAGTTATTCTTTCCCGCCATTTTCTCCTCTGTATCTATAAAACCCCCTTCAGGCGGAGGTGGATAAGCATTCTAGTGTAGTGTAGTCGAGATGTCCCATTATCCATTCGATCGTAGTTTTCACCCTAAGATGAGCAACTCTGCTGAGTCTAGCTACCGATTTCAGGATGGACAATAGGATAGTTCCATGGGACGAACTCACCAGTAGTGACACCATAATGAATGAGTTGGCTCACCAACTACGTAGGTCTGGGTGGCCTGAAAGGACCTATGAGGAGGTATGTCAAGAACTTCTTAGGTTGCATGAAAGGTGGAAGAAGGTGGTGGAGCCGAAGAGTGAAACTTTCAGAAGGACTGCAGAAAAGCATCCATTTTTATGGACTGAGGAGAGCGAGGACGACGATGATATCTTCATGTCGCCGCTTCCGGGTTCTGCATCCGCGAAGGGCAAGAGTTCTGTATCGACCAAGGGCAAGAGTTCTGCATCGACGAAAGGCAAGAAGAGCGCATCGTCGAAGGGCAAGAGGGCTGCATCAACGGAGGATGACGATGATGACTTCATGTAGTATGTAAGATGTATTCCGGTTGTACCGTTTCATTCAGATGTATTTGCATTATTAGTTTGTCTTGTATTATTGTAGGGCATTATGTTCTATCTGAATTTCATTTTGTAGTATGTAAGATGTATTGCACAAGTTCAGCCGCACCGTTTAATTCAGATGTACTTGTATCTTAATTATCGGTTGTAGTCTATTTGGAAGTGTAACTAAAATAAGAATGCGAATTAATAGTAATATGTGTCTCGCATACATAAAACAATATATGTCTCCTGATCACATAGAAGCAAGTGCGATAGTAACACATACATGAAGCAGGTCTCATACATAAATACTGACACACAGCTGCGAATAGTCTGAAACTAACATAGATAATGAGTCATACATAGATAGATAAGCATATCACTGCGGGGGACGACGACGAGTCTGGGTCTTCCTCGGGCGAGGACCCGAAGGCGATAAGCGCTGAGGCGGTGGACGAGGCTCGCGATAACCACGACCATAGTTAACCTCGTCTGTCATGGTCTGTGTCTCCTGTGTCGGTGGTGGTGGTGGAGTGTGAAACACTGTCTGCGAGAAGCCATAAATGTTTGTAGCTTGGTCATCATCCTCGCGGTCGCCCTCAAAGTACGAAGCACCACCACTAAGGATCGGTGACTGCTCTGAATGCATGAACGGTTGCGACTGGTTGCCGCCTGCGGTAAAGTAAAATTGATACAAATGCATGAACGAAGCACCACCAGTAAGCATCAGTGACTGCTGAGAATGCAAGAACGATTACTACACTGTTCAAAAGAATGTAGTGAGTAGTGTTACCTAGATTCATCTGCTGATGCCAGTAAGCGCTCCCTAGCTGTGAAGGAGGTGGCTCATGCCAGGAAGAGCTCCCTGGCTGTGAAGGAGGTGGCTCATGCCAGGAAGAGCTCCCTGGCTGTGAAGGAGGTGGCTCATGCCAGGAAGAGCTCCCTGGCTGTGAAGGAGGTGGCTCATGGCAGGAAGATCTCCCTGGCTGTGAAGGAGGTGGCTCATGCCAGGAAGATCTCCCTGGCTGTGAAGGATGAGGTTCTGCACGATGCACAGAGGGTCGTGGTTCTGAACGGTGCACAGAGGGTCGTGGTTCTGAATGTTGTACAGAGGGACGTGGCGGACGATGTGCTGGAGGAGGAAGTGCAACATCCGAAGTCCGTCTACACGTGACAGCTGCGTAAATCCCGCGTAGCTTGTCATCAAGACGCCTCAACCATGAGACGCCCTCTCGCGGTGGGATAGTTTCTCCCCTCTGAAAGCGCCGCATTAAAGCGGAAACCTCCTCTCGCGCATGTACTGTCAAGTCACCCCGTACACAAAGAATGAACCAATTATATGCTCGTTGTATGATAGACACCACGAATAGACAACCAAGCGAATATGTCCAGATTAACAAAAGACTTAACATATGAGAACCAAGGCATTTACCGCGTGGTGTCTGGTTCCCACAACAGAGGCAGTTGGGTACATATCGCTGGTGAGAGGGGCTTCGATCTGATCAGTAGCAGCTGATGGAACCAAGTAGATCCTCGTTGTATGCCGGTAACGCTGCAGATACAACCCAAACATTTCCCAGTTAAAGGGCCGAACCTCACCCCAGATATTTGTCGCAGCGGTAGTCCATTCGTCAACGTAAGGGGTAATGCTCTCAAGCCAATAAGTCATGGACTTGTTTCCTCCTAGGCGACTGTCCCTGAGATTGACATGCGCGATACATGGTTAGGTATATTATGAATACAGAGCTGCCAACTAAAATAGTATTAGTACTTACTTGTGCACGTGGTCTGGCAAGTGTGGAATATCTGGAATCGCAGGCTCTTGATATAGACCGAACTGTCTCATCACCCTATGAAGAGACATCTCCTCAACCGTCACATCGAACACCAACTTGGCCTTGGTCATCCAAAAGTGCCGATCTCTAGTGCACAATCCAGAAATCCCAACTGGGTACCTCGATGATATAGCCTGAGGCGAGTATGGCTCCCAAATAACTTGATCCTCGTGCAAACTATCAAACTGCACCATGAAGGACGGGTAGCATCCCCTAACCTGAGTATGCGCAAACTGTCTCTGTGCATGACAACAAATAAGCATTAGTAATACTATTGAATGGCAAGAAATAATTGAATTAATTGTTACTTAATATAAAAGTACCTCTCGCCGTGTCCAAACAGATCCCATAGTAGGTAAGTCGCCGATAGCAGGCACATAAGTCCCAGCTAAGTCCTCCAAACCAAAAGGTTTATCAATGTAGACATAGGGTCGTCCAATAGGGAACCTCTCGTATGACCAAAGCTGCAACAATAATGGACATCCAACAAGACTAGATTTTCTAGACTTCAACAAGCAAGCTTTGCACAGGCCTCTGTACGTAGCCGCCAACACAGCAGAACCAAAACTCCTCTGTAGAATATCCGCAGGGCAACGTGCGTCAGCTATCTCTCGTGCAATACCGATGAGTCGTGCATCGACAGTGGTCACGTGGTTCTCCGTAAACATTGTCTTGCCGAATAGCCAAAGAATATATGCCTCTAGGGACCGGTCAATCTGAGCCTCCGACAACTGAACATCGGGATGTCCTAACGAGACAATCTACATAGAAACGTAATAATTGTATGAACATCAGACAACTAAAAAACAACATTTGTTTAAGTGGCCGTGATGGTTACCTGAAACTGGCTCAACCATCTAAAAAGAGGTCCATGAGGATCGTTGTCTATAGCCCTAGCAGTCGGGACTGCAGCCAAAAAACGGGTCTGCATCGCTGCTTGCCACCCAGATTCTGCCTCTAAGGGACCTATGGCAGCACCGGCCAGAGGTAATCCCAACAAGTAAGACACATCCTGTAAAGTAGGCGCCATCTCTCCCCAAGGAAAGTGAAACGTATGTGTTTCTGGTCTCCATCTATCTACTAAGCAGGTAAGGACTGACTTGTCGTAAGAGAAACGTCTCACTTGCCTCTTGTGTAACTGCAATGGTTCACCTGCCTCATCTAAGTCCGGACCATCAATCCACTCATCCAATGTACCCTCAACCAGCCGTGCCAAGGGTAGAAGTCCAGCCCAACTTAACCTACAAAATAAATAGATTGTTAGCGGTTATGAAAAGTATGTCAAACATAGTAAGTCATTATATGGTCTCCATTATATGCACACATACCTATCAACCCATGAATCGTGTATCAGCCAGTTAGTCTTTGGGGTACGAGTGACCAACACGTCTAAGTTGTTGCCCGCTTCCGTAAGAGCGCCCCGGTGCTTTCTATCGATGTTACCATTAAGTAACGGATACGAAGACATATCTGCAATTCAAATTATCCGCACAAATTAAAACATAGTCCTGACATATTACAAATTAAAACATAGTCCTGACATATTACATATTAAAACATAGTCCTCACATATTACAAATTAAAACATAGTCCTCACATATTACAAATTAAAACATAGTCCTGACATATTACGTATTAAAACCCACTACGGCACATTATATAGCTTGTGAGTTATTTCTTCCTCGTCCGCCCCTTCGGCCTCGACTGCCACGACCACGTCCGCCTCTTGCTCCTGTTGTCGCAGCCGTCGATGTGGAAGCACTCGTCGATGCGGAAGCACCATCTTTGTTCAGGTCGGGACAATATTTCATCCTATGCCCATAAGCCGCGCATAACAAACATTGTCTGGTTGCTCCACCAGCTTCAGACTGGTCCATATCGTTCCGGATGCGACGGGCCTTTCGTCTGCCCCTACTTGTTCACGAAGGTCTGGATGCGGGATGTATACTCTCTCACCGTCGTTTACCTTGTTGAAATTGCCGACGACTCTAAACCCTGTCATCTCGCCTGTCCAGGTGTTGAGCACTGCCTCTTTTAAATAGTATGGGGACACGAAGGATATAGCATCCAACTGAATCTGGCCACAGGCAGCCAACACATGAGAGCAAGGTAGGTGCAGCAACTTCGGTTTGTTGCATGTACACTCACACGTTGGATAAAATTCCGTTCCAATTTTAACCTCGTGTGTCTTCACCTCATTTCCAGAACCAAAACCATCGGTAGGAAGCTGAACCTCATACCTCCTTTCTTCATTCCCTATGAGTCTGACACTGTGCTTCTTTGCTTTCTCTATCTTCTTTGCCATGTATTCCATGACACGGCTACAATAAGGTGTGTTCTGATTATCTTCAATATGCTTCTTTGCTAACTCGTGCCTTTCTCTGAAATATCTCAAAGTGCCATGGAATACAGCCTCCACAATAGCTGTGAGTGGCAATGCTCTATTCCCTCTCAGCACAAAGTTATACACCTCTGCAAGATTGGTTGTCATGTGGCCATACCTAGCTCCATGTGTGTCATGCAGCAAAGACCAATTCATTGGAGGCTCTTTCTCTATCCACTCAGAAAAATTCTTTATTGCCCTTCCCTTCTTTCTCTTAGTATTAGGAGGGTCAATTGCTGGCAAGTCGCAAAGACCAACTGGCTCCTCTAGCTCCGCGATGAGTGCTGCTAATTTAACCTGATCTTCTTCCATTTTCTTCCTTGCACGGACCTGCTTCTTAGTAAACTCATCTAGTTTTGACCAAATAAATTCGTATTTCCGCTGCTGGCTCTGCTTGCATAATTTTTTGAACAAGTTCATCAACCGCTTGTTCTTGAACTGTGAGAAAAAATTAGCCCCAAGATGGCGCATGCACCACCGGCTCTGCAAGTCCCTCCAAGGTGTTGGTTCGTCATCTGCTGGACTCCGAAGTGTCTTCACGGCCTTCAATATACCAGCATGTCTGTCATGAATGACACACACGTTTGGTCGGTCCTTCACGATGGCAATTTTCACTTGGCGGAAGAACCAAACCCAGCTGAGAAAGTTCTCACCCTCCACAAATGCCATGGCAAGTGGGATGATTTGATTGTTCCCGTCCACACCAATAGCAGTAAGGCTTTGCCCTCTATACTGACCGGTCAGGAATGTACCATCCACAAACATAACAGGAGGACAATGCCGGAAAGCTTCGATGCACATAGCAAATGAGAAGAACACTCGTTTCAACACCTTGAAATCTGGTATACTCAGCAACCTCATGTGTTGTACGTTCACATAAGTGCCCGGATTCCTTTCCTTCAGTATGCCCAGGAGACGGACAACATTATCATATGAGTCGAAGAACGTCCCAAACCTTTCCTCCATAGCCTTCTGCTTAGCCCTCCAAGCCTTCCCATAAGCAATGACATAATTCCATCTGACCTTCACTGCTGTCTGGATGTGTTTTGCTTCCATATCTTTCTTCTCTACTATCTCAGTATACATGAGTTGCGCAATGAGACTTGAAGTCAGGTTCGGATGCTTCACCAGCAGGTTCGTCCTCACACAATTATGTGGGACGACAATGGTGACAACCCAGTGGATGTCATACTTCGGCACGTGACCGTGCACCTTCCCAGGACAACCTGGTACAACACATTTCACGGTATAGTTTGTTGGACTTGATATGTGTGTCTTGAAAACCCTCTGCGTAGACATAGCCCACTTTATCACCGCATACTTCAATTTTTTCTTTGTATCAAACATAGCCCCTATTTGTACTTGGTTCAGATTATACTGCCATGGAGTCTCATGGCCATCGTTCACCGTAAGGCCGGTGGATATGTCCTGCTCCCATGCAGAAGGAATCGGTACCTCAACTTCATCCTCAGAATTTTCAGAATCCAGTTCCTCCACCAATCCATCCTCGTCCTCTTCCTCCATCACCCTCTGCATTTCATCCCCTTCCTCATCCCCATCAGCAAAACCAGAAACAGCTAATATTATCGACTGGCTACTCTGCCCAGTATCAGGACCACAAACATTGTGTGGCACGTAGTCTGACTCTTTCTCCGGTTGGCTAGCATCCACATCTTGTGGCTGTGACCCGGATAAAACAATCTCGTTAGCCACTTCACTGCCTTGGCCGGGTTCATACCCCCTGTGGAGTTGTACGGTATTCTCCTCCTTCGGCACAGGTTGCACAAGTGCATATGGGTGGATTCTTCGGTCTCGGCAGCGTCTTAACAGGGACAACCAATGTTGGCTCCTATCTACCGGCATCAACTCCCACTTGACATTTTTACAAGATTTGGTCCATAATGCATGAATACTGACGGAACATACTTCAGGATCCAGACCGAAACTAGTTGTCAACCAGTACTTCAACTGTCTAATGTCCAGTCTGTCCGGGTCAGCTAGTGTCATAACGCCATTTTTAAACTCGCTAAGATCAACCCCCAACTCATTATATCGAACATTACCAGCGCCGTAGTAAACATTCAGATTTACTGATTCAGACATTTTCACCTGTCAGACATTGCCATCTTCTCATTAATCACAACGAACTATGCGCTAAAATGCCTCCAAAAATATAATAACACTAAAATTCATGATATACACTAATATTATCCGCTACACGAACTATGCGCTAAAATGCCTCCAAAAATATAATAACACTAAAATTCATGATATACACTAATATTATCCGCTACACGAACTATGCGCTAAAATGCCTCCTAAATTAAATTAACACTGAAATTCACAACGAACACTAATATTATCCGCTACACGAACTATGCGCTAATATTTACATAATATTTGTGACGACGTGATTATACCTTCGAAGTGTGTGTCCGCTTCTCCTCTGTAGCTGCTGCTACTACTCACCTCCTCCTCCTCACCACCTCCTCCTCTGCAGCTGCTGCTACTAGTCACCACCACCTACTACCCGTCCTCCTCTCCACCATGGCTCCTCCTCCCCACCATGGCTGCTCCTCTACACATCAAAAACTATCCCATAGCAAAAAATAACACCGTAGGCCGGTGGAGATTGCTATGATCTACCGATTCTGTGGGTTGGATTTGCAAATGAGTGGCAAATGGAGGAGATCGGCGCGGGGGGAGTTCTACAGAGAAGAACTGAGAGAGAGAGAAAGGGAAACGAAGAAGGATCCAACGAAGAACAGCAGCGCAGGGGCAAACGGTGCTTATCCGCACCTTTTCGGCCTACGCCTGGCCGAAAAGCTCTTCGGTCGAAGCCTGGCCGAAAAGGCCAGCTTCGGTCACCGGTGGGCCGAAAACGGCCCAGTTCGGCCTCCTCGCACCCGAAGCTACTATTTTCGGCCGCGCCCCCGCCAACAACGTGTTTTCGGCCCAACCGCGGCCGAAAAGCCTACTTCGGCCACACCCTGGCCGAAAACTGCCTTTTCGGCCCACTCCTGGCCGACGGGCTACTAGTTTTGCGTTTTCTTCATTCTACGCTATAGTTTCCGAAATTGCTACAAAAAATAACATAGTTTTGAAAAAAATTCGATCCAGAAGAGGATTACAATCAGCGCAAGACACGAATCCAATGGATTCAAAGATATTGGGCCGAACAATGGTTCAAATGCAAGTTTGTGACCCAGGAGTATGCTGAGAAGAATGCCATCAAGAGTCCTTGGGGTGACATTCTCTTCCGAAACCTTCAACCCAAGACCAGAGCTGAAGCTATTGCTCAGGGTTTCTATCCCTGTATGGTACGTGGACCATAGCCTGACAATGCCGACCCATCATCACTGCTCTGGTGTCGTGACGATAATCTCTTCAAGCGCAACTTCCAGCATGCAAAGGCATCGGCCAAGGAAAACAAGAAGTCATTGGGACTAGACTTCAACCCTGGTCCTTCTGCTCCACGGGCTGACGGAACACGCGATGCTGAACCCAATATCATCGGACCTTTCTACAACCTTGATGGTCTTATCACTCACATTTCTGTTCAAGGTGCCAAAGTAGATCATTCTGATGATGATGCCGACACTGATGAAGCCCCAGCTCCTGCTCCAAAGCCGCAGAAGCCAAAGAAGGCTAGAGCTTCAAAGTCAACTGTGCCTCCAAAAGCTTCACGTGTGAAGCCACTGGCTACTGCACCCCCTGAAGACAGTGTGCAGTCTGAAGATCTATCACGTATCTCTAAGAAGACGGAGATGAAAAAGAATACTGATCAGGCATTGACCCCTGCTGCCATTCTGCGAGACGAACACATTGACCTGTCTAGTGATGAAGATCTTGCAGATAACGCTCTTGAGCAACTGATTAAGAGCAAGGAAGAAGCAGAAATCTTCAATGACTTGCCTCTCTTTGACGTGGCAATCATCCACAACTTCATTGATGAGTGGTTTGAAACCCCCAATCTCAGCTTTGACGATCTGCAACTTCCAATTGGCCTCAGCGTCTCTTTCACGGGCGCCATTGCTTCTGAGCTAGCTCTAGCTCAGCGCATCGTTGAACTGAAGCAAAAGATCGACTATGAGAAAGCTCAGTTCAAGAAGCACATGGCAAAGCTCAGCGTGTAAGATGTCAAAAACTTCAAGGTTATGCTGCACGAGCTCAAGGAAGCCTTTCTCAAGAAACGAGAAGAAGCTAAAGGTTCTCGTGAGCGCATGAAGAGTCTGGCTGACAAGTGCGTGCAAGCCTACAATGAAGCTGAGAAGCGCAAGGCTCTTGGACGTCCTGGCATCGACCCCAGAATGGCTGCAAAGAAGAAGAAGAAGCCATCGACTGACAAATCTGCACCTTCAAGGCAGGAAGAACCTCACATTGTCTTCCCAAGCAGCATGTCCGGCTCGAAGCCAAAGGTCACTTCCACCGCTTCAGACCTGAAGAAGACAAGGGTTGCCGAGGCTGAAGCCAGAAAGAGGAAAAATCCTGACGCTTCTGATGTTGCTCCCTCCAAGAAGAAGCGCAAAACCAAGAAAGATCGGGCTTCTCCCATAGAGCCCCTTGTTGTCGAGCCCATCTCGGTTGCTCATCCTAACTCTTCGCATCAAGAACGACGGATGATAGTTCATGAGCCTGCTTCCACAGAGGCTCCTGAAGCTGAAGACTTTCCAGCAGTTGACCCCACCGCTGCTGAAGACATTGGTCACCATGACAATGTTGAAGATGATGTAGTTCTTCCTCAGATCGAGCACAACTTGGTATCATCGCCTGTTCTCACGAACAGCGAACTCATCAGCATTGGTCGTCCTCTGACGTCAATTGCTACGGATGCATCATGGGCTGATCACCCACAACAACAAGAAACCCCTAGTACTCCCCAACAACAAGTCACCTCACCAGTGCAAGAAGAAGAGGATGACTTTGAGGCCCATCCAACTCCATCTTCACAGGCGTCGCCAGCGTTACGCAGGCTTCGCAAAGGACCAAGGCCCCAAGTCCCTCTTTCGAGCATTTCAGAAGGAGAAGTGCACCACCAATCTGTTGCACGTCAGGTGTTCCCCGAAGCCACTCCTACTGTGAACGTCTCCGAGTCTGAAGCTAAAGTTGCTGAAGACAATCCGGCTGCATCAGCCGAAGAAAAACAAGCAGAAGAACGTGTCCCTACTTTCCCCATCACTGAAGAAGTTGTTCCTGAAGTGAACGTGTCAGTGCCCGACCCTCCAGCTCCTCAAGTGGAGGTTGAGCATCCTGAGGCTGCCACCACTAACACTACTAAAGCCAATGATGTGGTCATGGCTGAAGAAAGTGTGGAGCCTACACCTAACACTATGCCAGAAGCCAATGAAGCCAATGATGCACCTGCAACAGATGTGCAGCCTGACGCCTCTGTTGATGCCACTGCTCTTGTTCTGCCACCAAGGCCACATACTATTGAGCAAGCATACAACTATGGTCAGCTCATCACTGTCAAATGGCCTCTTCTTGTTCCCCCACCTGCTGTTGGTCCCCAATTTGACTATCACGTCGAGCGCAGGCCTCAGGTTCAGAAGCCAATGCCAAGGCTACCTAGGTTTCCAGGCACTGCATCTGCACCCGGATCATTCAATATCAATGGCTTCAAAGCACACAACACCTTCTTCAATAGCGCCAAGAACCCCTACTCTAAGGCAAGAATATCTTCTGATCGGTTCTGGAGCTATCAGCAGCGCAGTTATTACTCATGCATCTTGTACAATCAAGGTCGCATTTCCCCCATCTGCGTCTTGACACTGAAGCCATAACTGGTCTGCCCTGTTTGGAAGAAGCGCTGGGTTGCTTCAAAGAATCTGGCTTGTTGCAGTTCATCACTAACAAGGAGCACTGGAACGAAGAATTGCTGCTCCAATTCTATGCCACTCTTCATATTCATGGCTACAATAGGGATCCGAAGACTTGGATCCTTAAGTGGATGACAGGCAATGTTCATCATGAAGCCAAAGCCTTTGATATCATTGAGCTCACTGGCCTGCCCACTCCAGGAGATCTTTATGAACCTGGTTGTCAGCTTCACAGTGCTGCTATGGAAAGCATTTTCACAAGCCTGAACCCAACATGAGTCAGATGCTTAGCATGATGAAGCCTTTGCCTCCAGATGCTGAATATCCTAAGGAGTTCTTTGTTGAAGACCTTGAGTATCTGCCACGCACTATCTATCACATCATAAGGCGAACTCTCTGGCCCATCAAAGGACATTCTCCACATGCAAAGCTGGAAGGTGCAATGAAGACTTTGGTCTTCCATATTCTTCACGGCAAAAGCTTCAATGCACAAGACTTCTTCATCCGCCAACTTGCTGCATCAGGATCTGATCTCTTTGGCTTGAAGTTTTACGCTCCATGGATTATGCGTCTGATCAAACTACACTCAGCTGTCACCTATCAGCCCTCTGCTCGCAATCATCGGATTTTTTTTACCTGGCGTCGATATGTCAGTTGAATCCATCTATCCAGAGCCTGCCAAGGAGCCCCTTAGACTTCAGAATGCTGATAAGCAAAGTTTCTCACAACACATTGAAGGCGACCCAGCAGTCACTCATGTTTATCCTCTGGCTGGTACTACCCGTGCACCTCATCGTGCCCTCAGTGAAGCCACTGAAAGCACCATTGCACAACGGCCCAAGAAGCGATCTCGTGTTCTCAATGACTGAGAGCTTCTGGTTGCCCTTCATCAGAAACAGGATAAGCATCATGACTGGCTAAAGCGCCAAATGCAAAGCCTCTTGGTGGACGTAAACAGGATTCGCAACCTTGCCACCAAGAATGCCTTTGTTGCCCATGAAACTTGTCGGCGTACATGGAAAGGGCTGACGCTTATGTGTTCTGAAGATGATCTTCAAGATGATGGTTTCTCTGAACGCTTCAAGTTTGACTCAACACCTCCAAGAAGGACCTTGCTGCAGCGTACTCCGTCTCTTGAAGACTCTGAGTTCTCCTCCTCTGCTGCAACAGTGAATGCACGTGTCATCAATGATGAAGACGATGCTACTTCACCACCTTCAGTGCAAAACACCACTGCACCGAGTTCGTCTGCACCGCCAACCAACTCCGACGACCCTGCTGCTTCACCAACTCCTCATGGGAATGAGTAGGTGCTCTATGTCTTCAAACCTTTTTGGTCCTTACTGACAAAAGGGGGAGAAGCATATGAGTTTGATAGTCTTCAGGCGGGTCCATATGGGCGGTGGTTTTATATTTTGCCTAGTGTTTACAACTCTCGTGTTTTGATACATTTGGTTCTTTGAGTTGTAACACTCAAACTCGATGGTCGTCTGCTACTTATTTGCTTTTCTGTGATGCGATGATAAATTCCGCATGTGCGACGATAAATTCCGCACTTAGATCATTTTGCAGACATTTTTCATTATGCATGTCATTATCTTTGTTACATCATATCTTGCATAATGAATTGTCATCATAGGTTGAAGAGGATCTCCACAAGTACAACCTGCGATGTGCATTTGCATTCCTAAAGAAAATTACTTATATGCACATCTTCAGGGGGAGCCCTTGCAACTTATGAAGACAATACCCTATCCTTTACAATTTCACATATTTTATTTCCCGTTGAAAACTTCAACCAGTTTGTCATCAATCACCAAAAAGGGGGAGATTGTAAGTGCATCTAGTGTCACCCCTAGTTGGTTTTGGAGTATTGACGACAAACCTAGTTGAGGGACTAATGTGTTTGTGAGAATTGCAGGATAACACAGGTAGAAGTCCCTCATTGATTCGGTTTTCCTACCAGAGATGACCCCTAAAAATGTATGAAGACATTGTAGTCAAAGGTGGTATGTGAAGACATTCACATTGAAGACTATGACAAGAGAAGACATCGCGTGAAGACTATGGAGCGCGAAGACTTAGCAGTTTCGTTGTTCTGTGTTTTTCTTTGTTGAGTCATAGGAACCACCGTACTGTTAAGTAGGGTCCAAGAGAACCAGTCAGAATGACTGAAGTGATGCTTAACCAAAATCCTATGTCTTCGAGTGAAGATAATGAGAGCAAATCTTATCCAAAGTTGGATAATTCAGCTTTGCTTGTAGCCCAAGTAAAGTTGTCGTGTGTGTTTGAAATCTGACCGTTGGAACACATGTCAGTTCCTTAGTGACCAAGGGTCATTTCGGACAAATCAGGTCGGGTTGCCTAGTGGCTATAAATAGCCCACCCCCTACAACCATAAACGGTTGGCTGCTCAGAGTTAGTGTACGGCTTTTGTCGTTTGAGAGCAACCCACCTCGAAGCCTTTGAGAGAGAATTCCTTGCGAGGATAAAGCCCTAACCACCCAGAGCCAAAGAGTGTTAGGCATCACTGAAGTCTTCCTGTCTATGTGATCTGAAGACTTATTACACTTGAGGACTGTGAATCCTCCAGCTGGTTAGGCATCACGTTCTGATCATCCAAGAGTCATTGTGGATCGCCGGTGAACGAAGTCTGTGAAGGTTTGGGAGTCTACCTTGAAGACTTACCAGAGTGATTGGGCGAGGACTGGGTGTCCTTAGCTCAAGGGGAATAAGGTGAAGACGCAGTCTTCTGAGTTGAATCTCAGCCTCCCTAACCAGACGTACAGTTGTCACAGCAACTGGAACTGGTCCAACAAATCATTGTCTTCAACGAGTCACTGGTTTCATCCTTCCCTCTCCTTTACTTACGGTTGGCCCTGGTGAAGTGATTGTATGATTGCATTATCTTTTGTCTTCACTGAGTGACAACTTGTTCTGATTGGCTTCACACTATCTTCCTATCTGATCTAAACTGCCTAGCTGCTATTAGTCATTGTGCTTTCTCTTCATTGAATATTTGACTATGGCTTGCTTAGTGTAGTCTACCTTCCGCTGCATGGTAATAGGTTTATTTCTATCGTTTGTCTTCGAAACTTCCATGTTTTGAAGACTTTCATAAAAATCGCCTATTCACCCCCCTCTAGTCGATCACTAGCACTTTCAATCACCACAACACATCAGCAATATTTTAACGGAGTATAAGTGCATCTAGTGCCACCCCTAGTTGGTTTTGGAGTATTGACGACAAACTTGGTTGAGGGAATAATGTGTTTGTAAGAATTGCAGGATAACACAGGTAGTAGTCCCTCATTGATTCGGTTTACCTACCAGAGATGACCCCTAAAAATGTGTGAAGACACTGAAGACAATGGTGGTCTGTGAAGATATTCACAACGAAGATTATGACTCAAGAAGACATTCATGTGAAGACTATGGAGTGCGAAGACATAGTTGTTTCATAGTTCCTTTTCTTCTTTGTTGAGTCGTAGGAACCACCGTACTGTTAAGTGGGGTCCAAGTGAACAAAGTCAGAGTGACTGAAGTGATGCTCAACCAAATCCTATGTCTTCGAGCAAAGATAGTGAGAGAAAATCTTATCCAGAGCTGGATGAGTCAGCTTTACTTGTAGCCCAAGTCAACCTGTCGCGTGTGTTTGAAATCTGACCGTTGGACACGTGTCAGTTCCTTAGTGAACCAGGGTCATTTCGGACAAATCAGTTTGGGTTGCCTCCTTGCTATAAATAGCCCACCCCCTACACTATAAATTGGTGGCTGCTCAGAGTTAGTGCACGGCTTTTGTCGTTTTAGAGCAACCCACGTCCGAAGCATTTGAGAGAGAAATCCTTGCGAGGACAAAGCCCTAAACACCCAAAGCCAAAGAGTGTTAGGCATCACTGAAGTCTTTCTGTCTGCGTGATCTGAAGACTTGTTACACTTGAGGACCGTGAATCCTCCAGCCGGTTAGCGTCGCGTTCTGAGCATCCAAGAGTCATTGTGGATTGCCGGTGAACGAAGTCTGTGAAGGTTTGGAAGTCTACCTTGAAGACTTACCAAAGTGATTGGGCGTGGACTGTATGTCCTTAGCTCAAGGGGAATAAGGTGAAGACGCGGTCTTCTGAGTTGAATCTCAGCCTCCCTAACCGGACGTACAGTTGCCACAACAACTGGAACTGGTCCAACAAATCCTTGTCCTCACCAAGCAACTGGTTCTATCCTTTACCTCTCTTTACTTATAGTTTGTCTTTGTGAAGTCATTGCCTGCTTGCATGATCTGATTGACTTCACTGTGTGAAGACTGTTGTTGTTTGGCTTCATACTATCTTCCATCCTGATCCATACTACCTAGCTGCTGATAGTCTTCGTGCTTTCACTTCATTGCTTACTTGACTATGGCTTGTCTAGTGTAATCTACCTTCCGCTGCATATCAATAGGTTCATTTCTATTGTTTGTCTTCAAAGCCCTGTGTTTTGAAGACTTTCATAAAAATCGCCTATTCACCCCCCCCCCTCTAGTCGATAACTAGCACTTTCAATTGGTATCAGAGCAAGGTGCTCCCTTGTTCTGTGTGATTCGGTTTAACCACCTGGAGTTTTAGCTATGTCAACTGCAGGGATAATCAAAGTCTCCGCCACATGCCCTGTCTTTGATGGCACTGATTACCCCTACTGGAAGATTAAGATGCGCATGCATCTTGAAGCCATTGACGTCGACCTCTGGTATGTCGTCAAGGACGGCGTTCCCAAGGTCGGTGAAGGTGTCACTACTGCTGATGTCAAGAGGTTCATTCAATTGGACTCGACTGCCAAGAACATCATCTGTGGTCATCTGACCAAAGGATAGTATGGGTGTGTGAGTGCTCTGGAAACTGCAAAGCTAGTCTGGGACTGGCTCTCCAAGGTCAACGAAGGCGTCTCAACCCAGAGAGACTCAAGGATTAGTGTTCTCTGAAACCTCTTCAATAGAAATGACAATGAGAATGTCCATCTCACATTCGATCGCCTCACTGGTATCACAAATGAGCTTCGTGCACTCAGCGCCACTGAAATCACCAAGCACGAAATCGTCAAAACACTTCTGAGATCGCTTGATAGCTCATTCGACACCCTGGCCCTGATGATTCAAGAACGCCATGACTTCAAGACTCTCGATCCATCTGACATACTTGAGAGGCTCAACACACATGAGTTTCAGCAATCTGAGCAAAGAGATATCTATGGTCCCAACTATGGCCAAACTCATGCTTTGAAGGCAAAGTTTGTTTCCTCATCTGAAGAAGAATCTGACTGCAGTTCTGAGGATCCTGAAGACATTGGAAAGGAACTTGTCATGCTAGTGAAGAAGTTCCAGAGGTTCACCAAGAAGAAAGGCTTCAGATGGTCTTTGAGATCCAACTCAAGAAATGATGAAGCTTCCTCCCATGACTACAAGAAGAGAACGTGCCACAAGTGCAAGAAACCTGGTCACTACATCTCTGAATGTCCTCAATGGGACAATGAGAACAACAAGAAGAAGAAGAGCAAGGAATATGATTCTGATGACAAGAAGAAGAAGAAATCCACAAAGTCTTCTTCCAAGTCTTCGTCGAAGTCTTCATCACACAAGAAGAGCTCATCCAGTAAGGCTCGTGCATCTGTTGGTGAGGAGATGGATCCAGAGGAGGAGTCTGCATCTGAGGAGGCGAAGGTGGAGTCTGAAGAGGAATCTGATTCAGGCATGGCAAGCCTGGCTCTAGCTTCAGTATACGTCGCCAAGTCCATCCTCAACACTAAAGACAATGGCCTCGACACCAACGCTAATGCTGATGATGAGGATAACTCTGCTCTCACCTACTACTTCATGGCACGTGATGCCAAGGTAAACTCACGCGATGCCTACTTTCAAACATCAAGTGAAGATGACTCTGAATGTGAATCTAAACCCGGCTACAAAACTCTTGCTAAAATTGCAACTGAGCAACAGAATGCTATGGAACATATTCAAAAATTTCTAGACAAAAGCGATGACCTGTTAGACGCAGAAATGACCCGATCTCAGTCCTTAATTGAAGACATTAAAAATCTTCATGTTAAGTATGAAGAACTTGAAAGTCATCATGAAACGCTCTCAACTACTCATGAAAAGCTCTCCTATGATTATCTTCAAAGGAAGCAAGAGCTTGAGAACTTGAGATCGACTCATGAAGATCTTCAAAAGGAGAACGAGTCACTCCGCGCTCAACAGATCAGTTCTGCTCAGGAAGGATTTGAACCACCATGTCTAAAATGTGTTGAGCGTGATAATGCTATCTCTGTTGCTGGATATTCTACTGCTACTACTATTGCAATATCTTCAACTATTGGTGTGGTAACTGACCCCTCTGTTGAGGATACCACTACTATTGCTGATGAGAATGCCAGGTTGAAGACATTGCTTGAGACAGGAATGTACAAAAGTCTCAAAGGGCATCAGACACTATGTGATGTCCTCAAGAAACAGATTCTGAACCGAAACCCTAGGAAAGAGGGTGTTGGGTTTGAGAGGAAAATGAATGTTGATGGTTCTTATTGGAAGCTTGAGCAGTACCCCAAAACCACATGGGTTGCTGCAAAGGGACCTTCAGTGGATCCATCTACCTTATCTGGCTTCACTTGTGCTAACCCAATTGTCATTGATGAATCCTTTGATGCAAACTATAAACTGTTTAAGAATCAGAACGGTGAAGTGTTTGCCATGTATATTGGTACTAACTGCAGGAATGGACCACCTTTGAAGAGGATCTGGGTTCCCAAGAGTTATCTTGAGAATCTTCAGGTGAATGTCATCATGACATCACCAGGGAAGAAGACAAACCCTAGACCAAAGGCTTCATATGGTCCAAAGGCTTCATACAGAAAGAGGACTCACCCGAGTCACCCTAATGCCAATGTTTTGCAGGGAAACCATACTCAGACTTGTGAATATGAGCGTGTTTCTTCAAACCGCTATGTTCATAAGACCAAGAACTATTCTGCTTATTCTTATAGTACTATTCACCTCATGCAAGGCTATTTGCTAGGGCTCCAAAGCCGAAGTTCTCAGATGTTGCACTTAGACTCATTGCTTCGAAGCCACCCCTGAAAATGTGGGTGGTTAAGAAAACTTAACTTTCCTTTGCAGGGAAAGGTCTCCAGCCGGAAATCAAAGGCGTCTAATGCTTATGTTGGGGACCTTAAACGTCTTGTGTGGCACAAGATAAAATGCCTAAAATGGTCTTATTATGTATTTCGTCCCAGGATTCCTTGACATACATCCTCCTTATCCTAACCGTGATCTGAACTTTGATAATATGCTTGTTTGACAAATGTTTATGCTTCACACTTCCCTTGGTGAAGCCTATCCCCTAAACTTCACTGTAGGGTACGACATCAAAGGCTTCTGAGTGGATTATGGACAGTGGATGCACTAACCACATGACTGGTGGTCGAAGTCTTCTCATGGACTGAACCTTACGTCCATCTGACAAGAGTCACATTACATTTGCTGACACCGGTAAAAGCAAGGTATTGGGTCTAGGTAGAGTTGCAATCTCAAAGGATCAGCACATGGATAAAGTGATGCTTGTTGAATCCCTTGGTTTCAACTTAATGTCTGTCTTGATGCTTTGTGATTTGAACATGATTGTGATATTTGGAAAATATTGTTGCCTTGTTCTAATGGAATCTGACAAGTCTCTAGTCTTTGAAGGATATCGGAAAGACGATTTGTATGTGGTAGATTTCTCAGCAGGACCACAGTTGGTCGTATGTCTTCTAGCAAAGGCGTCAGAGTGCTAGCTCTGGCATCGGAGGCTAGGGCATGCTAGCATGAGGAACTTGTACACACTCGTGAAGAAGAAACACGTCGTAGGCATCGAGGGCTTCAAGTTCAAGAAGGGTCATCTATGTGGTGCCTGCGAAGCTGGAAAGATGAGAAGGGCCAAACATCCCTCAGAGACAATCATGACGACATCTCAACCCTTCCAGGTGCTTCACATGGACTTATTTGGCCCTACTCACTACTCTACTCTCACTACCACTGCTTGCCTCTATGGCTTCGTCATTCTTGATTATTATTCAAGATACACATGGGTGCATATAATCCTTTACAAGAATGAAGTGCAGGATGTCTTCAGGCGATTCGCCAATCGTGCCATGACGAACTATGGCATCAAGATCAAGCACATCAGAAGTGACAACGGCACAGAGTTCAAAACACCGACCTCGACACTTATCTTGATACATTGGGCATCACCCATGAGTTCTCAGCTCCATACACACCTCAGCAGAATGGCATCGTGGAGCGCATGAACAGAACCCTCATTGAGATGGCTCGGATGATGCTTGACGAGTACAAGACTCCAAGGAAGTTCTGGCCTGAAGCCATTGATACTGCATGCCACGTCATCAACCGTGTTTATCTCCACAAGCTTCTAAAGAAGACATCATATGAGCTACTGAGTGGTAAGAAGCCAAACGTAAGTTACTTCATAGTATTTGGTGCTAGGTGCTGGATCAAGGATCCACATCACACTTCAAGATTTGCACCGAAAGCACATGAAGGTTTAATGCTTGGGTACGGAAAGGATTCACACTCCTACAGAGTCTTCAACCTCTTTCACTATAAAGTGGTTGAAACTGTGGATGTGCGGTTCAATGAGACTAACGGCTCGCAAAGAGAGCACCTGCCAAATGTGCTAGATGAAGTCCCACCTAGTGAATTGATCAAGCTTATGGGAACTAGAGAAATCATACCTTCAGAGGCACATGCTGAAGAACTCATCATTTCTGCACCAAGTCAACCTGAAGATACTGCTCAGCCTGAAGCCAATGCTGAAATAAAGACAATGATCAGCAAGGGCAAAATCTTTGTCCAGTTCATCATCGTGTTGAAAATGAAGTACAGATTGACAAGATACTTGATAGCATTAATGCACCTGGTCCCCTCACTCGTTCGAGAGCAACACAGCTAGCAAATTTCTGTGGGCACTTTGCATTTGTCTCTATATCTGAACCCAAGAAAGTTGTTGAAGCCTTCATGGAACCTGAATGGATTCAAGCTATGCAAGAAGAGCTTCAATAGTTCGAGTTGAACAATGTATGCGAACTGGTCAAGCATCCTAATCCTCGCAATCACAATATAATAGGCACCAAATGGATCTATCGCAACAAACAAGATGAGCATGGTCAAGTTGTCAGAAATAAGGCTCGTCTCGTTGCTCAAGGATACACTCAAGTTGAAGGGATTGACTTCGATGAAACATTTGCTCCGGTGGCTAGGCTTGAAGCCATTCGCATACTGCTAGCCTATGCCAACCATCACAACATCCTCCTGTACTAAATGGATGTGAAGAGTGCTTTTCTCAATGGGAAGATTGAAGAAAAAGTATATGTTGCACAACCACCTGGCTTTGAAGACCCAAAACATCCTGACATGGTATACAAGCTCAGTAAGGCACTGTATGGCCTCAAACAAGCCCCTCGCGCTTGGTATGACACACTCAAAGACTTCCTGAAGAGCAAAGGCTTCAAACCTGGTTCCCTAGATCCCACTCTCTTCACAAAGACATATGACGGTGAACTATTTGTGTGCCAGATCTATGTGGATGACATTATCTTCGGTTGCACTGACAAGAGATATAGTGATGAGTTTCGGCACATGATGCAAGAGCAATATCAGATGTCCATGATGGGTGAGCTGAAGTTCTTCCTCGGTCTTCAAATCCATCAGCAGAGCAACGACATATTCATATCTCAAGAGAAATACCTCAAAGATTTCCTAAAGAAGTTTGGAATGCAAGACTGCAAAGGGTACACGACGCCAATGCCAACGAAAGGTCAATTGGGTCCCGACGACAATGGTAAAGAGTTTGATCAAAAGGTATACCACTCCATGATTGGTTCTTTACTCTATTTATGTGCATCTAGACCAGATATAATGCTTAGCGTTTGCATGTGTGCCCGATTCCAAGCGGCACCAAAGGAGTCGCATCACTTAGCTATGAAGCAAATTGTTCGATATTTGGCTTACACCCCAACACTAGGATTATGGTATCCAAAGGGCTCAGAGTTTGATCTAGTTGGATTCTCAGATGCTGAATATGCTGGTGACAAGGTTGATCACAAGTCTACATCAGGCACATGTCACTTTCTTGGATAATCACTTGTCTGTTGGTCTTCAAAGAAGCAGAACTGCGTGTCTCTCTCCACTAATGAATCTGAATACATTGATGTTGGATCTTGATGCGCTCAGCTTTTATGGATGAAGCAAACTCTCAAGGACTATGGCATCCACCTGAAGCAAGTTCCACTTTACTGCGACAACGAAAGCTCCATCAAGATTGCCAACAACCCAGTCCAGCACTCGAAGACAAAGCACATTCAGATCCGTCATCATTTTCTCAGAGATCATGTCATGAAGGAAGATATTGATATCATACACGTCAACACTGAAGAGTAATTGGTAGATATTTTCACAAAGCCCTTGGATGAGAAAAGGTTTTGCAAGCTGCGGTGTGAGCTAAATATCTTAGAATCATCGAATGTCCTGTAATTGGACACACATCCTAATGCTTATGCATGTTGATGACTTAGATGTGCAACACACGAAGTACCATATATCTTCAATCAATGAAGACATACACTCTAAGTGTGAATATATTAATGCGGAATTTGAATTCGGAGCGCCACGATAATTGTGCGCCGTGTCTGGGTCTGATACTTCCTATACGGTGGGTAACGCCACCACCAAATTCTTGTTTGGTGTGTTTCACTGGCGTCACAATTGCATAGTCTTCGCATTTGGTTTGTCTTCAACATTGATTTATCTTCGCAATGTTGATTTGGTCTTATGCTGATATATGCATATATTCATGTTCTGTCCTCTACAGCATTCACTTATAGCTATGGCTTCATGTTTGAATCTTATTGATCTAAGTGAATGTGATCGGACCCTAACCCCTTATATGCTTCTACCTCAGATTCTATCTATCCAAATCATATGCATTCTATTGAAACTGTCGATTGTCTTCTCTGAGTCCTTGTCAACAGAAGACATAGAGATAAAAGTTAAATCTGTTTTAATGATATGTCCTTATTGCATGAAAACCGGAGAAGCCGGAACGACCAACCGACAATCCAGGCGTGCGTGGGAACATGGAACAACTTCCAATGAGTTGCATGCATGCCACATGTCCTTCAGATGTGAACCGCCAGGGGCACCTGAGTAATTACGCTGCATTGTCCCTTTCCTTATAAATACACAACTCACTGCGGTGATTATCCCATCTCCCACCTCGCACAAACCCTAGCGCCTCCGCTAGCTCGCGTCGACACCAGAAACGAAGCGCTTAGCTGCCATGACATCTTCGACATTGTCCTCACGCCGGCCGCGGACCTCGTCCTCTCCGCCGCCGCCGTAGGTGTCTTCCGCCACCAAGTTAGGGCACGGAAGATTGAACTGCTCGGCCTCTCTATCTTTGACCTCATCTAGCAGTTCATAAGCGGTAAATAAAACCTACTTTTTACTGCCTTTTTGACCCGTCAAATCCATCCACTTCTACCAAAAGTAGTTTCTTCACTTTCATATATGGATATGTCCATGTCTGCATCTCATATCATGCCAAGTATATTCACTTATGCTTCACAACTAGTTAGATTCCTCACTTGTACTTATTCATGGATTCGTACAAATCTGGAACCGACTCTCTTCAAATAAGTGAATGTCTTCGCACTACGAGGTCAATGTCTTCAAACTGATTTATCTTCAAAATCTTCTGAGAATGCATATGACCTCTTCCCCTTTCCTCGGACCTTAATGTTGTCACAGGTACATGTTCGTGGGAGAATCCCTTGGTTCTCATAGTCTGCATTCATTTGCAGAGTTCTTGCAGTGTCACATCCACCTCCTGAAGCCAATTCATGTCTGACCAGCAAGAGGAAGCCATCCACAGTCTTGAAGCCGTTCAGCCTGAATCCAATGGCCACTGAAAAGTCTATAAGGAAGGGCGGCAGGCAGTGCCATGGGGATACAACTAAGGATCTACCTCCGGATCTATTTAAAATGTACAAGACAGATCCTGAGGAAACGTACGGCGAGCGCAAGACCCGAATCCAATGGATTCGAAGATACTGGGCCGAAGAATGGTTCAAGTACAGATTTGTGACTGCTGAATATGCTGAAAAGGACGCTATCAAGTGGCCATGGGGAGATATTTTGTATCAAAATCTACAGCCCAAGTCCAAGCCCGAAGCCATTGCTCAAGGCTTCTATCCGTGCATGGTTCGAGGGCCACAGCCAGAAAACGCCGACCCATCATCTTTGTTATGGTGTCGTGACGACAATCTCTTCAAGTGCAACTATCAGTTTGCAAAAGAGTCAGCTAAGCAGACAAGAAGGACCTTGGACTCAATTTCAACCCTGGTCCGTTTGCTTCAAGGGCTGATGGCACCCGCGATGCCAATCCCAATGAAATCGGCCCGTTCTACAACCTGGAAGGCCTCATCACTCATATAGTTGTACAAGGGGCTACGGTGGATCACTCTACTGATGACGCAGATTTAGAAGATGCGCCAGCACCACCAAAGCAGAAGCCAAAGAAGTCAAAAGCTTCGAAGCCCTCTGCTGCACGAAAAGCTTCATGTATGAAGCCATTGGCAACTGCACCTCCTGAACCCAATGTGCAATATGAGGATCTTTCCCGTGTCTCCAAGAAGGCCATGAAGACAAAGAAAACCAAGAAGCCCAAGAAGATTTCTGGACACGAACTGACTCCAGCTGCCGTTCTGAGGAATGGGGATGAAACCATTGATCTGTCCAGCGATGAAGATCTTGGTGATGAAGCCCTTGAACAGCTGATCAAGAGCAAGCAAGAGGCGGAGATCTTCAATGATCCGCCCCTCTTTGACGTTGACATACTGAACAATTTCATTGATGAATGGTTCAATGATCAAAGCCTCAGTATTGATGACCTTCAGCTGCCAATCAGCATAAGCGTCACGTTTCATGGAGCCATTGCAAATGAACTGGTCGTGGCACAGAAAATCGTCAAGTTGAAAAACAAGATTGGTTTTGAGAAGGCGCAGTTCAAGAAGAACATGGCAAAGCTCAGTGTGGCAGAAGTTCAAAGCTTCAAGATGATGATGAATGAGCTCAAGAAACAGTTTCACAAGAAGCGTGAAGAAGCTAAATGCTCAAAAGAGCGCATGAAGTACTTTGCGCAGAAATGCGTTCAAGCTCACAATGAGGCTGAGAAATGCAAGGCTCTAGGGCATCCTGGTATCAACCCCAGAATGGCTGCCAAACAAAAGAAGAAGTCTATTGCGGCCCAAACTGAAGCACCAAGGCAGGAAGAACCTCGTATTGTCTTCCCTGCCTGCATGACAGGCTCGAAGCCTAAGATCCCCTCGGTAGCTTCATAACTGAAAAAAAACTAGGGCAGCTGAAGCTGATGCCAAGAAGCGTAAGCACAAGGATGCTTCTGATGATGCTCCATCCAAGAAGAAGCTAAAGACTAAGTCTTCAAAGAAAGAGTGTGCGGCTGCTGCCTCTGAGCCCCTTGTGGTTGAGCCAATTTATGTTGCCCATCCTGCCTCCACGAGCCAAGAGCGTCTTCTAGTGATTCATGAGCCTGCTACCACAGAGGCTCCTGAAGATGAAGAAGTACCACCCCACCACAGCTGAAGACATTGATCATGATGACAATGTTGAAGATGATGAAGTCCTTCCTCAATTTGAGCACCACATGGTATTATCGCCTGTTCATACGAACAATGAACTCATCAGTATTGGCCGTCCTTTGACGCCAATCACTCAGGATGCTTCGTGGGCCGATCGTCCTCAACAAGACAACCCCATTCTTGATGACACTCCCAGAACTCCACCACCTCAAGACACCACTCCAATGATTGACAAAGATAACTACATGGTCCAGACCACTCCGTCACCACAGCCGTCGCCCGCTTTTCGCAGGCTTCGCAAAGGCCCGAGGACACAGGTCGCCATGTCGAGCATTTCAGAAGGGGAAGTGCAACAAAGCTCAGTAGCACGTCAAGTGTTCCCTGAAGCCACCTCAACTATGAATGTCTCGGAGTCTGAAGCCAAAGTTGTTGAAGACATTCCGGCTGCATCAGCCGATGAAGATAGAAGAGGAGAAAGAGTTGTCACACCCCCTACCATTGATCAAATCATTCTCGAGGAGGATGAGTCTGTGCCCGACCCTCCTGTTGTTGAAGAAACGGAGGTTGAAACTACTGAGACGGCCATAACAAATGATGTTGAAGCCAATGACACTGTCATGACTGAAGATTATGTGGCACCTGAAACTAATGTGGCGCCTGAAGCTAATGTGATGCCTGAAGCTCAAGTACAACCTGAAGCCACTGTTCCATCTCCAAGGCCTCACACAATTGAACAGGCCTTTGATCATGGACCTCAATATGATTATCATGTGGAGCAGCGGCCCCAAGTTCAGAAGCCAAAGCCAAGGCTGCCCAGGCTTCCAGGGACTACTACATCGCCTGGATCGTTCAGTGTCAACAGCTTCAGAGCCCACAACACCTTCTTTGGTAGCGCCAAGAATCCTTACTCAAAGCCAAAGACCTCATCTGATCGATTCTGGAGCTGTCAGTAGCGCAGCTACTACTCTTGCATTATATACAATCAAGGGCGAATCTTTCCCCACATGCGCCTTGATTGTGAAGCTATTGCTGGGCTGCCCTGTCTTGAAGAAGCCCATGACTGTTTCAGGAAGGTTGGTCTTCTGCCCTTTGTCACTGACAAGGAGCACTGTGTGACGCCCGGATAATTAAGCTACAGTGAACCTCTGCTAATGATGCCACGTCACCTCGATTACTGTTCCTAATCACGTGTTAGTTCGAAACTGATTCAAATTCAAATTCAAAATCAACCAAAGAATAAAAGTTTTCGAATATTAAAACTAAAATGTTCGGAGTGAACCAAATATTACATAGGTAATTATGATGGAGAAACCATACCTTTATAAGATATTTAAATACTATAAGATAATTGAAACAGTAGTGAAAACTATTATTTATATACTTTTAAATATTAATTAATTACGAAACTAATTTAGCTTGGGTAGCAAGCTAATGTGGCATTGGCATATTTGTTAACAGCAAATTAGGCGCCATTATAGTATTATACTAAAACAAAAATAAATGGAAACTAAAAGAAAACATAAAAGAAAATAAATAAAAAAGAGGAAAATAAATAAAAGAAAGAAACTAACAAAACAAAAGAAGAGGGGGAGAAAAACCCCACTGGCCCAACTGGGCCAAGCCCCCACCTGGCCCAGCCGGCCAACCCCTGGCCCGGCCCACCCCCTCGCT